>NC_090338.1:1800000-1920000 GCF_035084215.1 Heptranchias perlo | reverse complement strand
TACTGACCCTCCGACAGTGCAGCGCTCCCTCAGTACTGACCCTCCGACAGTGCAGCGCTCCCTCAGTACTGACCCTCCGACAGGGCAGCACTCCCTCAGTACTGACCCTCCGACAGGGCAGCACTCCCTCTGAACTGCATCGAAGTGTCAGCCTAGATCACAGGCTGAAAACCTGGTGCAATACTCGAACCCACAAGTATGGTTCTGCCCCACAGACTCCGAGTCTCTCCCCCCTCCCCTGAAGGTGCAGACTCTCACTGGGGTTCAGTCTCACTTGCTATTTGGTTATGGGAACCTTCACCACACGGACTGCAGCGGTTCAAGAAGGCAGCTCACCACCACCTTCTCAGGGGCAATTAGGGATGGGCAATAAATGCCGGCCTCGTCAGCGACGCCCACATCCCATGAACGAATAAAAAAAATGTGTCATTACAGACGAACCCAATCACTTCCAAACACACACTTTCCACCTCGAGTCAATGATGGAGATCGGAGCTGGAGCCCCGGATGTCCAGGGTTACTCTGATCAATGGGATCTCCCCAACTACCATCCTGGCTCAGGTCAGTGACACTGCGTCGGCCGGGGATGAAAACTGGGCCCTTCCATCCTGTGTGGGTCAGCATCACACTGAGCATTCAATTACCCAGCAAGCTGCAGAGAGGGAATGACAGAGGAAAGAAAGACCTGCATTTATATAGAGCCTTTCACTACCTCAGGATGACCCAAACCGCTTTACAGCCAATGAAGTACTTTTGAAGTGTAGTCACTGTTGAAATGTGGGAAACACAGCAGACAGTTTGCGCAGAGCAAGATCCCACAACCAGCAATGAGATAATGACCAGATCATCTGTTTTTTAGAGATGTTGGTTGAGGGACAAATATTGGCCCCAGGACACCAGGGAGAACTCACCTGCTCCTCTTTGAAATCGTGGCCTTGGGATCTTTTTTATCACCTGAGAGGGCAGACCGGGCCTCAGTTTAATGTCTCATCTGAAAAACACTGGGAGTGTCAGTCTGGATTTTGTGCTCAAGTCTCTGGAGTGGGGGCTTGAGCCCGGGACCTTCTGACTCCGAGGCGAGAGAGTGCTGCCCACTGAGCCCGATAGACACCTATTCATTTGATTTTAAATCTTTGAATGATGCACCAGCATGACTTGAACGATGGTTTTGGACCATCGGGAAGAAGGTAGTTTGAAATTCAGGAGTGGGTTGCGGAGAGAACTAACATCCACCGAAATCTGCAGACCGAGTGCGGAGATTGTGATGAAGTCAGTGCAGATTTAATAACCAGCGATCAGGATGTTCTGTGTGACGATGTAAAGCCCATGATAATGAGTGAGTGGGAGTCTGAAAGGAATTGGCATTCAGAAGGAGAGCTGTCCCACTCACAACCAGCCTTTGCAATTTAAAATATGCGCATATTTTGTAGGTTGCATAACATCCGAAAAGGAATTAATGCAATAAAATTCTAATGCTGAATAACAGCTTTAAAGGAGTGCGTGGAGTCCATAGCATTACCAATCCCCCAGATCTGGAGTCAATCCAGTTTAATTTGAAGGGGGATTAATAGCAGATTTCAGTTATTTTGTTTTGACTGAACAGTATTATAAGTAACTAGTTTTAAATAAATGGATAATCAGACAGGCTTCCCCGTGAATTGCACACAGGAGACCAATCCACAGCTCACAATCAACAAGTAAGGTCAGAGGTTAGAAATACTTTACCTCAGGATGGTGAGACTGGAATAGATTCCCACGGGGGGTGAGGCGGGGTTCATGGGCGCCTTTAAAAGGAGCTCGATTGATGTGTGTTGAGAAGGGTGTTCATTGAATCATAGAATGGTTACAGCACGGGGGAGGCCATTCAGCCCATCCTGCCTGTGCCGGCTCTTTGAAAGAGCTATCCAATTATTCCCATTCACCAGCTCTTTCCCCATAGTCCAGTAAATTTTTCCTTTTCAAGTATTTCTCCAATTCTCTTTTGAAAGTTATTATTGAATCTGCTTCCACCGCCCTTTCAGGCAGCGCATTCCAGATCAGAACAACTCGCTGCGTAAAGAAAATTCTCCTCATCTCCCCTCTGGTCCTTTGCCAATTGTCTTAAATCTGTGTCCTTTGGTTACCGACCCTTCTGCCAATGAAAACAGTTTCTCCTTATTTACTCTATCAAAATATCCCCTTAACCTTCTCTGTTCTGAGGAGAACAATCCCAGCTTCTCCAGTCTATCCATGTAACTGAAGTCCCTCATCGCTGGAATCATTCTAGTAAATCTCCTCTGCACCCTCTCTGAGGCCTTCACATCCTTCCTAAAGTGCGGTGCCCAGAATTGAACACAATACTCCAGCTGGGGCCTAACCAGTGTTTTATAAAGGTTTCACATAACTTCCTTGCTGTTGTACTCTGTGCCTCTATTAATAAAACCCAGGATCCCATTTGCTTTTTAACAGCCTTCTCAACTTGTCCTGCCACCTTCAAAGATTTGTGTACATTCACCCCCAGGTCTCTCTGTTCCTGCACCCCCTTTAGCATTGTACCATTTAGTTTATTTTGCCTCTCCTCATTCTTCCTACCAAAATGTATCACTTCACACTTCTCTGTGTTAAATTTCATCTGCTGTGTGTCTGCCCATTTCATCAGTCTGTCTCTGTCCTCCTGAAGTCTGTTACTATCTTTCTCACTGTTTACTACATTTCCGAGTTTTGTCTCATCTGCAAACTTTGAAATTATACCCTCTAGACCCACGTCCAGGTCATTAATATATCTCAAAAAAAGCTCCTGGGGATCACCATTTTAGAGCCCATCCCTCCAGTCCCCTAACTCTCCCATCGAAGCCCCTCCCTCTCGTCCCCTAACTCTCCCATTCAAGCCCATCCCTCCAGTCCCCTAACTCTCCCATTGAAGCCCCTCCCTCCAGTCCCCTAACTCCCCCATCGAAGCCCATCCCTCCAGTCCCCTAACTCCCCCATCGAAGCCCCTCCCTCCAGTCCCCTAACTCCCCCATCGAAGCCGCTCCCTCTCATCAGCCATGATCTTATTGAATGGTGGAGCAGGCTCGAGGGGCCGATTGGCCTACTCCTGCTCCTATTTCTTATGTTCTTATGTTCTTATCCCCTAACTCTCCAATTAAAGCCCATCCCTCTCGTCCCCTAACTCTCCCATTGAAGTCCATCCCTCCAGTTCCCTAACTCCCCCATCGAAGCCCCTCCCTCTCGTCCCCTAACTCTCCCATTGAACCCTCAAAATGGACCAGGTCTCCCACTGGCACTATCAGGAAATTCTAGTCCAGCTTGTCACCTGGATGGGCTCCCATGTGCTGCCCGGTGTAAAGTGTTGACATTTCACACTGGCTCAGGGCAGCTTGGATCTGTTAATAAACATTTAAAATATTAAATCTTCAAAATCGAAACCAAACCTCTTTTGGATTTTTATTTCTGGAGTTTGTATAGTTTTAATAAATTCTCCTGAAATAGAGAAAAAAATAAACTTCTCCTTTAAAATGAATTTTGTAAATCAGACTCCCAGAGTCCCGTGTGTGTGTTGATGTGACAGTTTCATTAACTGGACTGGAAAAACAGCCAGTGAATTTGGTTTGGAACAAATTGAACATCAGAAAAATCTCTTTAGGTGTCAGTTTAAGTGCCACTTACGCACTGTAATATCACATCAGTATCTTAACAATTAAAATGAGACTCTGTGCGATTGTGTTCTCAGATTAACAGTGTTGCCTTCTTCTGGTGCTAAGATGGCCTGTGATCGTCCAATGCAAAAATCGACGGCACAGAATCCTGGAATAACGTTTATTATCTTTAGAATTAGTATCTGAATCTACTGCAGGCAGCTGGGGTACAAATCTGTTCTCTCTGAATGCAAAAGCCTCAGAGAGTATCAGGTCCATTGCCTTTGGAACAGGACACAGAAAAAATGCACATTGTAGAAATGCACAACTCTAAAAGGGGTACAGGAACAGAGAGATCTGGGGGCATATGTACACAAATCGTTGAAGGTGGCAGGGCAGGTTGAGAAAGTAGTTAAAAAAGCATACATGATCCTGGGCTTTATTAATAGAGGCATAGAGTACAAAAGCAAGGAAGTCATGATGAATCTTATAGAATCATAGAATCATAGAAGTTTACAACATGGAAACAGGCCCTTTGGCCCAACATGTCCATGTCGCCCAGTTTATACCACTAAGCTAGTCCCAATTGCCTGCACTTGGCCCATATCCCTCTATACCCATCTTACCCATGTAACTGTCCAAATGCTTTTTAAAAGACAAAATTGTACCCGTCTCTACTACTGCCTCTGGCAGCTCGTTCCAGACACTCACCACCCTTTGAGTGAAAAAATTGCCCCTCTGGACCCTTTTGTATCTCTCCCCTCTCACCTTAAATCTATGCCCCCTCGTTATAGACTCCCCTACCTTTGGGAAAAGATTTTGACTATCTACCTTATCTTTATAATCTTTATAAAACACTGGTGCGGCCACAACTGGAGTCTTATATCCAATTCTGGGCACCGCACTTTAGGAAAGATGTGAAGGCCTTAGAGAGGGTGCAGAAGAGATTTACTAGAATGATTCCAGGGATGAGGGACTTCAGTTATGAGGATAGACTGGAGAAGCTGGGGTTGTTCTCCTTGGAACAGAGACGGTTGAGAGGAGATTTGACCGAGGTATTCAAAATCATGAAGGGTCAAGACAGAGTAGATAGAGAGAAACTGTTCCCATTGGCAGAAGGGTCAAGAACCAGAGGACACAGATTTAAGGTGATTGGCAAAAGAACCAAAGGTGACATGAGGAAAAACTTTTTTATGCAGCGAGTGGTTAGGATCTGGAATGCACTGCCCGAGGGGGTGGTGGAGGCAGATTCAATCATGGCCTTCAAAAGGGAACTGGATCAATACTTGAAAGGAAAGAAAATTGCAGGGCTACAGGGAAAGGGCGGGGGAGTGGGACTAACTGGATTGCTCTTGCAGAGAGCCGGAACGGACTTGATGGGCCGAATGGCCTCCTTCCCTGCTGTAACCTTTCTATGATTCTATGATTCTACACTAACTGGTCAAAGAGTTCATGTGGTTTGGAATGTAAAGAATGGATAAGTCACGCTGGTCGATATCAAGTGCTGATGGAGAGAGTTGAGTGTGAGGGGATGTCCAGTATTGGGTCTGATCAGTGTTACCCAAGATTGTCAGCCTGGTTCAGTTGGTGCCACTCTCAATTCAGAGTCAGAAGGTTGTGGGCTTGAGCTTCACTTCAGAACTTGAGCAAATAATATTGTATCCTCAGTGCAGTACCGAGGGAGTGCTGCATTGTCAGAGGTGCCGTCTTATGCATGAGACGTTAATCCAGGGCTCTGTCTGCTTGTTCAGGTGGATGTAAAAAATTTCACGGCATCGTTTGGAGAAGAGCAGGGAGTTCCCCCGGTGTCCAAACCACCAATCTTCCCTCAACCAACATCACCAAAAATGGCCAGTGATGTCGGTGAGATTTTGTCATGTGCCCAGTCGGTTGCTGGTTTTACCGACATAACAACAATTGAACTTAAAAAGTAATTGATTGGATGTAGACTAATTGGTGGAGATTGATGACTATGATTAGTCAACAACTCCATTATCGTTGTGTCGAGCGACTCCCAGGATGGGAGAAGATGAACTACATGGACCCTGGTCTATTTTTGTCCAGCAGTTCCTGTGCTCCGATAATGTGAAGTACA
Source organism: Heptranchias perlo (assembly GCF_035084215.1). NCBI lineage: Eukaryota > Metazoa > Chordata > Chondrichthyes > Hexanchiformes > Hexanchidae > Heptranchias > Heptranchias perlo. The sequence continues at coordinate 1,914,288 of NC_090338.1, read as the reverse complement.
TTGGGACATCTTTCTTACACCTGATCTTTGACACGTTGACCACACCATCCTCCAACACCTCTCCTCCATCGTCCAGCTGGGTGGGACTCCACTCGCCTGGTTCCATTCTTAGCTATCCAATCACAGCCAGAGAATCACCAGCAATGGCTTCTCTTCCCACTCCCGCACTGTTACCTCCGGAATCCCCAAGGATCTATCCTTGGCCATCTCTTCCTCAACTACATGCTGTCCCTCGGCGACATCATCCTATCTCTGTAACCTCTTCCAATTGTCCAACTCTCTGCTCCTCTGACTCTGGCCTTTTGTGCATCAGCCCATCCCTTCACCCCAGCAATGGCAGGCCGTGCTTTCAACTGCCGAAGCTCTGGAATTCTCTGTCTAAGTCCCTCCACCTCTCCATCACCATCTTCTCCTTTAAGACCCTCCTTGAACCCCATCTCTTTGACCAAGCGTTCGGTTATCCCTCCTGATATATCCTTTGGCTCAGCATCCATTTATTTCAAATTCCATTGAATCACCGTGGGACATTTTTCTATGTTAAAGACGCTATATAAATGCAAACTTTTATTGTGGATGTCGCTGTATTCTTGTTCCATTACATGACAAATAAAAGGACAGACTTACATTTGTACAGCACCTTATCAGCCCTCTGAAAACCATCTCAAAGTGCTTCACATGCAAAGAACTACTTTGCTATGGGGATGAATACAGCAATAATGTCTGATAAACAGCTGTTTGTTTCTGGTGGTTTTTGTTGATGTGAGATTGGTGGTTGGAACTTTGGGGAACAGCTTGCTCCTCTTTAAATACGGCCTTTGGACTCGGGCAGACGAGACCTCGGTTTAACGTCTCATCCGAAAGATGGCTCCCCTGACAGTGCAGCACTCCCTCAGTACTGCTCTTCTGACAGGGCAACACTCCCTCAGTAGTGCCCCTCTGACAGTGCAGCGCTCCCTCAGTACTGACCCTCCAACAGTGCAGCACTCCCTCAGTACTGACCCTCCGACAGCGCAGCGCTCCCTCAGTACTGACCCTCCGACAGCACAGCGCTCCCTCAGTACTGACCCTCCTACAGTGCAGCGCTCCCTCAGTACTGACCCTCCAACAGCGCAGCGCTCCCTCAGTACTGACCCTCCGACAGCGCAGCGCTCCCTCAGTACTGACCCTCCGACAGTGCAGCGCTCCCTCAGCACTGACCCTCCGACAGTGCAGCGCTCCCTCAGTACTGACCCTCCGACAGTGCAGCGCTCCCTCAGCACTGACCCTCCGACAGTGCAGCGCTCCCTCAGTACTGACCCTCCGACAGTGCAGCGCTCCCTCAGTACTGACCCTCCGACAGTGCAGCGCTCCCTCAGTACTGACCCTCCGACAGTGCAGCGTTCCCTCAGTACTGACCCTCCGACAGTGCAGCGCTCCCTCAGCACTGACCCTCCGACAGTGCAGCGCTCCCTCAGTACTGACCCTCCGACAGTGCAGCGCTCCCTCAGCACTGACCCTCCGACAGTGCAGCGCTCCCTCAGTACTGACCCTCCGACAGTGCAGCGCTCCCTCAGTACTGACCCTCCGACAGTGCAGCGCTCCCTCAGTACTGACCCTCCGACAGTGCAGCGTTCCCTCAGTACTGACCCTCCGACAGTGCAGCGCTCCCTCAGCACTGACCCTCCGACAGTGCAGCGCTCCCTCAGTACTGACCCTCCGACAGTGCAGCGCTCCCTCAGTACTGACCCTCCGACAGTGCAGCGCTCCCTCAGTACTGACCCTCCGACAGCACAGCGCTCCCTCAGTACTGACCTGGAATGTTTGTCTATTTTAAGTGCTCCGACTCCTGTTTTCAGTACTTGAGTCTATAATCTCCTGACACAGAGGCGAGAGTGCATGCTGATATCAGCCAATCTGACACAGGAAGGGTTCAGCTTGCACTTTCAGAAAGACTTTAGTTTCGTGCCAGCAGTTTTTCTTTTCCCTCCATCAGGATTTCTGCAGCAACTAAAGACAAGCAGAATTAAACCGGGTGATTTTGCTGCCTTTAATTCCTGAACAAATTGACAGTCAGCGGCTGTCAGACGAATATTTACCCAACCCCCAGCAGCATGACAGGGATTGTGTTTGGTTGAATCGGAACTCAGAGGAAATAAAATCTGATGCAAAGCTGGTTTGATGTTGAATTTCTTTAATACTTTATTAAGTCCGTCAGCTACTTTCCGAGTTAAGCCTCTGAAACCATCGCATCAACACTCAGTGACTGTTGCAAGCAGCAACGTTTAGATTGTGGAGAAGAATTTCCTTGGAGTGGAGTGAGTGAGTGATCAGTGAATGACCTTCAGGCAAGGACTACAGTTTGGGGGTGAGAAAGGAGATGCAAAAAAAAATAATTTCAAAGATGAACCTGGAGGGGACAATTTGAACCCTGCCTGCCCAGTGGGATCTGGGTGGGAGGTTAAAATGGCGGTCGGGCGCGTCCCGTGCGTTCCTGTGGTATTCACGCCCGCCACCATTTTAACCGCCCGCAGCCATTTTCACCGCGGCGTTTGGGCCTCCCGCCGCAGATAGGCTGGAGCCTCACTAATATTTTAAACTCTTTCTTAGATCCAAAGTGGATGACCTCACATTTCCCCACGTTGAACTCCATCTGCCATAGTTTGTCCCACTCACTTATCCTGTCCGTGCCCTTTTGTAACTTCCTGCTTCCATTCACACAACGCACTGTCGCTCCTGATTTAGGATTGTCAGCAAACTTGGATACTGGCTCTCCATTACTTCATGCAAATCATTGGGAAATAGAATATGGTGAAAAACTATGCAATGTTCAAAGTATGAAGCCATGTTTGTACTTATAGAAAGGGTTGTCCCTCGACCTTAAATATTGCTAAAAACTGCCCATTTCCCAGGACAAAATATTAGTGACCAAATCAAAAAAAGATTAACTCAGTCACATGGATCCTTTCCAAGGTGTGAATCCACAGGACAGGACTGAGTGCCAAACTATGAGGCTCAAATTTCAAATATCTTGCTGAAAGACAGACCATTTGGTCAGTTTTCTGCCTTTAAACAAGTAACTACAGCTAGATGACCATTACCCTGAAATTTATGTCTCTTAAAAGTCCCTCTGTTTATCTCATCGCTGTTTCCACAAACAAATTGACCGCGTCAATCAGCTTCCTGTGGTACGTTTATCACTGACGTGGTGCAAATCTCAATTCAACATTTGCCGCGTGTTTGATGCATCGATCCCTTTCCCTGGATATCCGGCGTTCCCGGCATTCCCAGAAGCCCATATTAACCCTTTAGTTTCCTCCTGATACAGTTGTGTGGCTTAGATTCCGACTTTCCTGCAGAATGCTTGAGGTACATCAGAAATTCTAATCGGGGCAAACACTGCTGGAATGGTTCAAGGGCAGATAGACATTGTGAGGGAGCGAGATTGTCAGGTACTATGGGAGGCTGATCTAGAGGGGCCAAATGGCCTCAATCATCTCAACTTATAAGACCATAAGACACCATAAGAGATAGGAGCAGGATTGGCCATTCGGCCCCTCGAGCCTGCTCCGCCATTTAATGAGATCATGGCTGATCTGATTTTTACCTCAACTCCACTTTCCCGCCCTTTCCCCATATCCTTTGACTCCCTCGCTGATCAAAAATTTGTCTAACTCAGCCTTGAATGTATTCAATGACTCAGCCTCCACAGCTTTTTGGGGTAAAGAATTCCAAAGATTCACAACCCTCCAGGAGAAGAAATTCCTCCTCATTTCCATCTTAAACGGATGACCCCTTATTCTGAGACTATGTCCCCTAGTTTTAGATTCCCCCATGAGGGGTAACATCCTCTCAGCATCTACCCTATCGAGTCCCCTCAGAATCTTGTATGTTTCAATAAGATCTCCTCTCATTCTTCTAAACTCCAATGAGTATAGACCCAGCCTGTTCAATCTTTCCTCATAAGACAACCCTTCCATACCCGGAATCAACCGAGTGAACCTTCTCTGAACTGTCTCCAATGCAAGTATGTCCTTCCTTAAATAAGGGCACCAGAACTGTACGCAGTGCTCCAGGTGTGGTCTCACCAGCACCCTGTACAGTTGTAGCATGACTTCCCTGCTTTTATATTCCAACCCCCTAGAAATAAAGGCCAATATTCCGTTTGCCTTCCGGATTACCTGCTGCACCTGTATGTTGACTTTTTGTATTTCATGTACGAGGACACCCAGATCCCTCTGTACCGCAGCATTCTGTAGTATTTCTCCATTCAAATAATATTTTGCTTTTTTATTTTTCCTCCCAAAGTAGATGACTTCACATTTTCCCACATTATATTCCATCTGCCAAATTTTTGCCCATTCGCTTAACCTGTCAATATCCCTTTGCAGACACTTTGTGTCCTCATCACAACTTGCTTTTCCACCTATCTTTGTATCATCAGCAAATTTGGCCACAAGACACTCTGTTCCTTCATCCAAGTCATTGATATATATTGTAAATAGTTGAGGCCCCAGCACTGAGCCCTGCGGCACCCCACTAGTTACAGATTGCCATTTTGAAAATGACCCTTTTATCCCGACTCTTTGTTTTCTGTTAGTTAGCCAATCCTCTACCCATGCCAGTATATTACCCCCAACACCATGAGCTCTTATCTTGTGCAGTAATCTTTTATGTGGCACCTTATTGAATGCCTTTTGGAAATCCAAATATGCTGCATCCATTGGTTTCCCTTTATCCACCCTGCCCGTTACTTCCTCAAAGAACTCTAATAAATTTGTCAGACATGATTTCCCCTTCATAAAACCATGTTGACTCTCCTTGATTGTATTATGAGTCTCCAAATGTCCTGTTACTACTTCCTTAATAATGGATTCTAGCATTTTCCCAATGACAGATGTTAGGCTAACTGGTCTATAGTTACCTGCTTTCTGTCTCACTCCCTTCTTGAATAGGGGTGTTACGTTTGCGGTTTTCCAATCCACTGGGACCTTTCCAGAATCTAGTGAATTCTGGAAGATTACAACCAATGCATCCACTATCTCTGTAGCCACTTCCTTTAAGACCCTCGGATGCAAGCCAACAGGTCCAGGGGACTTGTCAGCCTTTAGACCCATTAGTTTACCTAGTACTTTTTCTCTAGTGATAGTGATTGTTTTTAGTTACAAAATATCTGTTCAATTCCTCTGCCGTTTCCTTGTTTTCCATTATTATTTCCCCAGTCTCTGGGAACAGAAAGTAACTATTTAATCCAACAACCTTTTTTTGGTTAATCGCAACAATATTCTTTTCACCAAAGCCCACAAACCCCTCGCTCCCCAGAAACACTGACCCCTGAACCCATTTATCGTGTCTGATACAATTACCCTCCCTGGTGACTCATCCCACGGAGTAGGCATTCCCATCCCTGCTCCCCAACCCCGCAGTGGAAAGCAATTCAGGGATTGACTGGTCGATGCCCCCACGGAGGGAGCGCTGCACTGTCAGTGGGTCAGTACTGAGGGAGTGCTGCACTGTCGGAGGGTCAGTACTGAGGGAGTGCTGCACCATCGGAGGGTCAGTACTGAGGGAGCGCTGCACTGTCGGAGGGTCAGTACTGAGGGAGTGCTGCACCATCGGAGGGTCAGTACTGAGGGAGTGCTGCACCATCGGAGGGTCAGTACTGAGGGAGCGCTGCACTGTCGGAGGGTCAGTACTGAGGGAGCGCTGCACCGTCGGAGGGTCAGTACTGAGGGTGTGCTGCACTGTCGGAGGGTCAGTAGTGAGGCAGCGCTGCACTGTCGGAGGGTCAGTACTGAGGGAGCGCTGCACTGTCGGAGGGTCAGTACTGAGGGAGCGCTGCACTGTCAGAGGTTCAGCACTGAGGGAGTGCTGCACTGTCGGAGGTGCTGTCTTTCGGCTGAGACGTTAAACCAAGGTCACATCTGCCCTCTCAGGTGGACATAAAAGATCCCACCACCACTATTTCGAAGAAGAGCTGGGAAGTTCTCCCAGGTGTCCTGGGCCAATATTTATCCTTCAATCAATATCACCAATACAGATGATTCGGTGATTTTGCTCATTGCTCTTTGTTGTAATCTAGGAAATGACAGCCAATTTGTGCACAGCAAGATTCCACAATGACTACCCTTCAAGAAATACTTCATTAACGGTAAAGCACTTTGGGATGTCCTGAGGTTATTTTTTATTCATCCACAGGATGTGAGCATCGCTGGCGAGGCTGGCATTTATTGCCCATCCCTAATTGCCCTTGAGAAGGTGGTGGTGAGCCGCCTTCTTGAACCGCTGCAGTCCGTGTGGTGAAGGTTCTCCCACAGTGCTGCTAGGAAGGGAGTTCCAGGATTTTGACCCAGCGGCGATGAAGGAACGGTGATATATTTCCAAGTCGGGATGGTGTGTGACTTGGAGGGGAACGTGCAGGTGGTGTTGTTCCCATAAGAACATAAGAAATAGGAGCAGGAGTTGGCCATTTGGCCCCTCAAGCCTGCTCCACCATTCAACAAGATCATGGCTGATCTTCTACCTCAACACCATTTTCCTGCACCATCCCCATATCCCTTGATGCCTTTAATATCTAGAAATCTATCGATCTCTGTTTTGAATGTACTCAATGACTGAGCCTCCACAGCCCTCTGGGATAGAGAATTCCAAAGATTCACCACCCTCTGAGTGAAGAAATTTCTCCTCATCTCAGTCCTAAATGGCCTACCCCTTATTCTGAGACTGTGACCCCTGGTTCTAGACTCCCCAGCCAGGGGAAACATCCTCCCTGCATCAACCCTGTTGAGCCGTGTAAGAATTTTGAATGTTTCAATGAGATCACCTCTCATTCTTATAAACTCTAGAGAACACAGGCCTAGTCTACTCAATCTTTCCTCACACGACAATCCCACCATCCCAGGAATCAGTCTGGTGAACCTTTGTTGCACTCCCTCTGTGGCAAGTATATCCTTTCTTAGGTAAGGAGACCAAAGTTGTACACAATACTCCAGGTGCGGTCTCACCAAGCCCCTATATAATTGCAGTAAGACATCTTTGCTCCTGTACTCAAATCCTCTTGTAATAAAGGCCAACATACCATTTGCCTTCCTAATTGCTTGCTGCACCTGCATGTTAGCTTTCAGTGACTCATGTACAAGGACACCCAGGTCCCTTTGAACATCAACATTTCCCAATCTCTCACCATTTAAAAAATACTCTGCATCTCTCTTTTTCCTACCAAAGTGGATAACTTCACATTTTCCACATTATATTCCATCTGCCACGTTCTTGCCCACTCACTTTGCCTGTCTATATCCCCTTGAAGCCTCTTTGCATTCTCCTCACAACTCACATTCCCACCTAGTTTTGTGTCATCAGCAAACTTGGAAATATTACATTTGGTCCCCTCATCCAAATCATTGATATGTATTGTGAATAGCTGGGGCCCAAGCACTGATCCCTGCGGTACCCCACTAGTCACCACCTGCCACCCGGAAAAAGACCCGTTTATTCCTAGTCTCTGTTTCCTGTCCGTTAACCAATTCTCAATTCATGCCAGTATATTCCCCCCAATCCCATGTGCTCTAACTTTGTTCACCAACCTCCTGTGTGGGACCTTATCGAAAGCCTTCTGATAATCCAAATACACCACATCCACTGGTTCCCCCTATTCTATTCTACCAGTTACATCTTTAAAGAACTCCAATAGGTTTGTCAAACATGATTTCCCTTTCATAAATCCATGTTGACTCTGCCAAATCCTATTATTATTTTCTAAGTGTTCTGTTATCACATCCTTTATAATCGATTCTAGCATTTTCCCCACTACTGATGTCAGGCGAACAGGTCTGTCGTTCCCTGTTTTTTCTCTCCCTCCTTTCTTAAAGAGTGGGGTTACATTTGCCACCCTCCAATCTGCAGGAACCATTCCAGAATCTATAGTATTTTGGAAGATGACAACCAGTGCATCCACTATCTCTATAGCCACCTCTTTCAAAACCCTGGGATGCAGATCATCAGGTCCTTGGGATTTATCGACTTTCAGTCCCATTAATTTCTCTAGTACTGTTTTTTTACTAACACAAATTTCCTTCAGTTCCTTCATTTCTGGGAGGTTTTTTGTGTCTTCTTCCGTGAAGACAGACACAAAGTATTTGTTTAATTTCTCTGCCATTTCCTTATTCCCCATTATAAATTCTCCCGTCTCTGTCTGTAAGGGACCCACATTTGCCTTCACCAGTCTTTTCCTTTTCCTGTAGAAGCTTTTACAGTCCGTTTTTATGTTTCCCGCTAGTTTACTCTCATTCTATTTATCAATTTCTTGGTCCTCCTTTGCTGAATTCTTAAATGCTCCCAATCCTCAGGCTTACTGCTTTTTCTGGCAACTTTATCTGCCTCTTCCTTTGATTTAATACTATCTTTAATTTCTCTTGTTAGCCACGGTTGGACCCCTTTTCCTGTTGGGTTTTTGTGCCTTAAAGAAATATATATAGAAACATAGAAACACAGAAAATAGGAGCAGGAGTAGGCCATTCGGCCCTTCGAGCCTGCCCCGCCATTCAATATGATCATGGCTGATCCTCTATCTCAATACCATATTCCTGCTCTCTCCCCATACCCCTTTATGCCTTTTGTGTCTAGAAATCTATCTAGCTCCTTCTTAAATATATTCAGTGACTTGGCCTCCACAGCCTTCTGTGGCAGAGAATTCCACAGGTTCACCACCCTCTGAGTGAAGAAATTTCTCCTCATCTCAGTCCTAAATGTCCTACCCCGTATCCTGAGACTGTGACCCTTCGTTCTGGACCCCCCAGCCAGGGGAAACATCCTCCCTGCATCCAGTCTGTCTCGCCCTGTCAGAATTTTATATGTTTCAATGAGATCCCCTCTCATTCTTCTAAACTCGAGTGAATACAGGCCGAGTCGACCCAATCTCTCCTCATACGACAGTCCTGCCATCCCAGGAATCAGTCTGGTGAACCTTTGCTGCACTCCCTCCATGGCAAGTATATCCTTTCTTAGGTAAGGAGACCAAAACTGCACACAATACTCCAGGTGTGGTCTCACCAAGGCCCTGTATTACTGCAGTAAGACATCCTTGCTCCTATACTCAAATCCTCTTGCAATGAATTGCATTTGTTGCAAATTAAGTATTAATTCTTTAAATGCCAGCCATTGTCTGTCCACCGTCATACCCTTTAATGTAGTTCCCCAATCAACCACAGCCAACTTGTGCCTCGTACCTTCATAGTTTCCTTTGTTTAGATTTTAGACCCTAGTTTCGGGTTGAACTACATCACTTTCAAACTTAATGAAGAATTATGGTCACTCTTCCAAAAGGGCTCCTTTACAACAAGATTATTAATTGTACCTGCTGCCCTTGTCCTTCTAGGTGGTAGAAGTCGCGGGTTTGGGAGGTGCTGTCGAAGAAGCCTTGGCGAGTTGCTGCAGTGCATCCTGTGGATGGTACACACTGCAGCCACGGTGCACCGGTGGTGAAGGGAGTGAATCATAGAAAATTTATGGCACAGAAGGAGGTCATTTGGCCCATAATGTCCGCGCCGGTCAAAAGTGAGCCCCCCAGCCTAATCCCACTTTCCAGCACTTGGTCCGTAGCCCTGTAGGTTACGGCACTTCAGGTGCACATCCAGGTACTTTTTAAATGAGTTGAGGGTTTCTGCCTCTCCCACCCTCTCAGGCAGTGAGTTCCAGACCCCCTCCACATCTGGGTGAATTTCCTCAGCTCCCCTCTAATCCTTCCACCAATCACTTTAAATCTATGCCACCTGGTTATTGACCCCTCTGCTAAGGGAAATAGGTCCTTCCTGTCCATCAACATCCTGGGGGTCACCATTGACCAGAAACTTAACTGGACCAGCCACGTAAATACTGTGGCTACAAGAGCAGGTCAGAGGCTGGGTATTCTGCGGCGAGTGATTCACCTCTTGACCCCAAAAAGACTTTCCACCATCTACAAGGCACAAGTCAGGAGTGTGATGGAATACTCTCCACTTGCCTGGATGAGTGCAGCTCCAAAAACACTCAAGAAGCTCGACACCATCCAGGACAAAGCAGCCCGCTTGATTGGCATCCCATCCACCACCCTAAACATTCACTCCCTTCACCACCGGCGCACTGTGGCTGCAGTGTGTACCATCCACAGGATGCACTGCAGCAACTCGCCAAGGCATCTTTGACAGCACCTCCCAAACCCGCGACCTCTACCACCTAGAAGGACAAGGGCAGCAGGCACATGGGAACAACACCACCTGCACGTTCCCCTCCAAGTCACACACCATCCTGACTTGGAAATATATCGGCCGTTCCTTCATCGTCACTGGGTCAAAATCCTGGAACTCCCTACCTAACAGCACTGTGGGAGAACCTTCACCACATGGACTGCAGCGGTTCAAGAAGGCGGCTCACCACCACCTTCTCAAGGGCAATTATGGAATGGGCAATAAATGCCAGCCTCGCCAGCGACGCCCACTTCCCATGAACGAATAAAAAAAAACTCTATCTCGGCTCTCATAATTTTGTACACCTCAATTAAATCTCCCCTCAGCCTCCTTTGTTCCAAAGAAAACAACTCCAGTCTATCCAATGTTTCCTCATTACTAAAATTCTCCAGTCCTGGCAACATCCTTGTAAATCTCCTCTGCACCCTCTCGAGTGCAATCACATCTTTCCTGTAATGTGGTGACCAGAACTGTACACCGTACTCAAGCTGTGGCCTAACCAGTGTTTTATACAGTTCCAGCATAACCTCCCTGCTCTTATATTTTATGCCTCGGCTAATAAAGGAAAGTATCCCATATGCCTTTTTAACCACCTTATCTACCTGTCCTGCTACCTTCAGGGATCTGTGGACATGCACTCCAAGGTCCCTCACTTCCTCTACGCCTCTCAGTATCCTCCTCATGGAATGTTTAGGGTGGTGGATGGGGTGCCAATCAAGCGGGCTGCTTTGTCCTGGATGGTGTTGAGCTTCTTGAGTGTTGTTGGAGCTGCACTCATCCAGGCAAGTGGAGAATATTCCATCACACTCCTGACTTGTGCCTTGTCGATGGTGGAAAGGCTTTGGGGAGTCAGGAGGTCGTTAAAGGTGTTGTATGATTGCACGACCTTTCTTTCTTTTAAATTATTAGCAGGCAGCTTGCTGGCTCCCTCTTTTTGTGGTGTAGTAGGAGCCAATGGCCTGCACCTCCCTCCACCCCCCCCACCTTAGCCTGCCATGGCCTCCCGGCGGAGTCTGGCCGCCTGATTCCCCTTATGGTATTGACCCTGGGGTCAGAGAGCATCTCAGGGTTGGGTGGAGGTGCCCAAACTCTTCACTTCCATCACTGCCAATCAGCAAGCCCAGGCCCACCTGTGTCCTTCCCCTTTGATTTAAATTGTTGTTTTAGAATTCCCCATTGGCTCCTAATTTGCTAGTTTGTGAACAACTTTATCAATTTAAAAAAAAATGGCCTCGCCAAAATCTCTACCAAGCGAAGGATTCCTCTGTCTGGCGATTCATAAGATATAGGAGCAGGAATAGGCCACATGGCCCCTCGATCCTGCTCCGCCATTCAATCAGATCATGGCTGATCTTCAACCTCAACTCCACTTTCCTGCCCGATCCCCATAGAGTCCAAAAATCAATCCATCTCAGCCTTGAATATATTCACTGGGTACGATTTTAACATTGACAGTCGGGTGGGTTGGGTGGGGGTATTCAAAATCGCAACCATTTCACACCCGCCCCCAACCCTCCCATTTCCGGTTTTCAACGGGGCAGACGAGGGACAAACAACCAATCCACTCCCAGGAGGCGGGTTGGTGACTAAAACCGTTCAAGGAGGCTTCGGGCCTCCATTTTTGCAGAATTTGCAATTTCAACCCCTGGGGGCCGGGATTCCCGGGGCCTTCTCCTTCACACCACTTGAGAGGAAGTGAGAAGGCCCAAAACTGCAACTAAGTGCCTTCTGGCACAGCCTGTGGGCCTGGAGGAGCAGGAGTGTTACCCCCGGGCCCAACAAACCAACCTGCGCCCACCAGATTTACATCAAAATCGACAGGACGTCTGGGAAACCCCGTACTTCCGGGTTTCCCGTCCGCAGTTTGACCCCCCGTCCCATTCCCAGCTCGGGGCCAAAATCATGCCCGCGTCTGGACATCCACAGCCCTCTGGGGTAGAGAATTCCAAAGATTCACAACTCTCTGAGTGAAGAAATTTCTCCTCATCTCGATCCTAAATGGCCGACTCCTTATCCTGAGACTATGCCCCCTAGTTCTAGACTCTCCAGCCAGGAGAAACAGCCTCTCAGCATCTACCCTCTCAAGCCCTCTTAAGAATTTTATACATTTCAATGAGATCACCGATGACTGATGTCAGGCTAACTGGCCTGTGGTTCCCTGTTTTCTCTCTCCCTCCTTTCTTGAATAGCGAGGTTACATTTGCTACTTTCCAATCCGCTGGGACCGTTCTAGAATCTAGGGAATTCTGGAAGATGAAAACCAATGCATCCTCTATCTCTGCAGCCACCTCTTTTAAAAGCCTACGATGTAGGCCATCAGATCGAGGGGATTTGTCGGTTTTTCATAGAATCATAGAAAGGTTACAGCATGGAAAGAGGCCATTCGGCCCATCGAGTCCGTGCCGGCTCGAAGCATGAGCAATCCAGCTAGCCCCACTCCCCCGCCCTATCCCCGTAGCCCTGCAAATTTTTAACTTTCAAGTACTTATCCAGTTCCCTTTTGAAGGCCATGATTGAATCTGCCTCCACCACCCCTTCGGGCAGTGCATTCCAGATCCTAAACACTCGCTGAGTAAAAAAGTTCTTCCTCATGGTTCTTTTGCCAATCACCTTAAATCCATGTCCTCTGGTTCTTGACCCTTTCGCCAATGGGAACAGTTTCTCACTAACTACTCTGTCTAGACCCTTCATAATTTTGAACACCTCGATCAAGTCTCCTCTCAATCTTCTCTGTTCCAAGGAGAACAACCCCAGCTTCTCCAGTCTATCCACATAGCTGAAGTCCCTCATCCCTGGAATCATTTTGTGGTCGAACCAGTGTTTTATAAAGGTTCATCATGACTTCCTTGCTTTTGTACTCTATGCCTCTATTTATAAAGCCCAGGATCCCATATGCTTTTTTAACCGCTTTCTCAACCTGCCCTGCCATCTTCAACGATTTGTTCACTTATACCCTCAGATCTCTCTGTTCCTGTACCCCTTTTAGAATTGTGCCCTCTAGTTTATATTGCCTCTCCTCATTTTTCCTACCGAAATGTATCACTTCGCATTATTCTGGGTTAAATTTCATCTGTCACGTGTCCGCCCATTCCACCAGCCTGTCTATATCCTCTTGAAGTCTATCACTATCCTCCTCACTGTTCACTACACTTCCAAATTCTGTCATCTGCAAATTTTGAAATTGTGCCCTGTACACCCAAGTCCAAATCATTTAGTCCCATTAATTTCTCCAGGATTTTTTCTCTACTGATATTAATTACTTTAAGTTCCTCACTCTCATTAGCCCCTTGGTTCCCCATTATTTCTGGTTTGCTTTTTGTGTCTTCTACTGTGAAGACAGATACAAAATATTTGTTTAATGTCTCTGCCATTTCCTGATTCCCCGTTATAATTTCTCCTGTCTCAGACTCTAAGAGACCTTTTTTAAATACTTGTAGAAGCTCTTACAATCTTTTTTTATATTTCTTGCTAGTTTACTCTCATATTCTATTTTCTCCCTTTATCAATTTCTTGGTCATCCTTTACCGCTTTCTTAAACCCTCACAATCCTCAGGCTTACTACTCTTTTTGGCAACATTACAAAACTCTTCTTTTAATCGATCATAATCCTTAACTTCTCTAGTTAGTCACGTTTGGATCACTTTTCCCATGAAGTTTTTATTCTTCAAGGGTATGTATATTCATTGATAATTATAAATTATTTCTTTAAAAGTTCACCATTGCTTATCTACTGTCATATCTTTTAATCTAATTTTCCAATCTGCCCGAACCAACTCCCCCCTCATACCCACATAATTGGCCTTGTTTAAATTTAAGACCCTGGTTTTGGACTTAACGACATCACTCTCAAACTCAATATGAAATTCTATCATATGATGATCACTCTTCCCCAGACGACCCCTTACTAATTAATCCTTTCTCAGTACACAATATTAGATCTAATATTGCCTGTTGCCTAATTGGTTCCTCGACATATTGTTTAGAAAACGGTCTCAAATGCATTCCATGAACTCGTCCTCCAAACTACTTTTGCCAATTTGGTTTGCCCAGTCTATGTGAAGATTAAAATCCCCCATTTTCATTGCATTACCCTTGTTTCATGCTCCTCTAATTTCCTGATTTATTCTCTGTCCAACACTATAACGACTGTTGGCCAGCCTGCAAACCATTCCCATCGGTGTTTCTTGCCCCTTGTTATTTCTTGGCTCCGCCCAGACTGATTCTACATCCTGATTTTCTGAGCTGAGATTCCTTTGATCCCATGCTGGACAATTATAAATGGAGCTTTAGGCTGGTGTTTCCGATCAGGGCTGTTTTCTGGGGGCCTCACGATGTATCACTGGATCGCTGATACTTAATTCAATTCATGAGCAAATAGAAAGAAAGACTTGCATTTCGACAGTGCCTTTCACCACCTCAAACGTCCCAAAGTGCTTCACAACCAATGAAGTATATCTTGAAGTGTGGTCACTGTTGTAATGTAGGAACCGTAGCAGCCAATTTGTGCACAGCAAGATCCCACAAACAGCAATGAGATAATGGTCAGATAAACTGTTTTTACTGATGTTGGTTGAGGGATAAATATTGGCCCCAGGACACCGGGGAGAACTCCCCCTGCTGTTCCTTGAATAACGGCCACGGGATCTTTTACATCCACCTGAGAGGACAGATGGGGCCTTGGTTTAATGTCTCATCTGAAAGACGGCACCTCCGACAGTGCAGGACATACTCGGTACTGACCCTTCCAACAGTGCAGTGCTCCCTCAGTACTGACCCTCTGACAGTGCAGCACTCCCTCAGTACTGACCCTCCGACAGGGTGGCACTCCCTCAGTACTGACCCTCCAACAGTGCAGCGCTCCCTCAGTACTGACCCTCCGACAGTGCAGCACTCCCTCAGTACTGACCCTCCGAAAGTGCAGCGCTCCCTCAGTACTGACCCTCCAACAGTGCAGCACTCCCTCAGTACTGACCCTCCCACAGTGTGGCACTCCCTCAGTACTGACCCTCCCACAGTGTAGCACTCCCTCAGTACTGACCCTCCAACAGTGCAGCACTCCCTCAGTACTGACCCTCTGACAGTACAGCACTCTCTCAGTACAGGGAGTGTTAGCCTCGATAATGGGCTCAAGTGGGTCTGGTTCTTAATGAATACTTTGCATCTGTCTTCAGAAAAGAGGGGGACGATGCAGATATTGTAGTTAAGGAGGAGGAGTGTGAAATATTGGATGGGATAAATTTAGTGAAGGAAGTATTAAGGGGATTAACATCTTTGAAAGTAGATAAATGGCCAGGCCCGGATGAAATGTATCCCAGGCTGTTAAGAGAAGCAAGAGAGGAAATAACGGAGGCTCTGACCATCATTTTCCAATTCTCACTGGATACAGACGTGGTGCCGGAGGATTGGAGGACTGCTAACGTTGTACCATTGTGTAAAAAGGGAGAAAGGGATAGACCGAATAATTACAGGCCAGTCAGTCTAACCTCAGTGGTGGGCAAATTATTGGAATCGATTCAGAAGGACAGGATAAATCGTCATTTAGAAAGGCACGGAGTAATCAAGGACAGTCAGCATGGATTTGTTAAGGGAAGGTCGTGTCTGACTAACTTGATTGAATTTTGCGGAGGTACAAGGAGGGTCGATGAGGGTAGCGCGTTTGATGTAACCTACATGGATTTTAGCAAATCTTTTGACAAGGTCCCACATGGCAGACTGGTCAGAAAAGTAAAAGCCCATGGGATCTAAGGGAAAGTCACTGGATTGGGGGTAATATTCTGGCATGGGTGGAGGATTGGTTATCGAACAGGAAGCAGAGAGTTGGGATAAATGGTTCATTCTCGGACTGGCAACCAGTAACCAGTGGTGTTCCGCAGGGGTCGGTGCTGGGTCCCCAACTCTTTACAATCTATATTAACGATTTGGAGGAGGGGACCGGGTGTAACATATCAAAGTTTTCAGATGATACAAAGATGGGAGGGAAAGTAGAGAGTGAGGAGGACACAAAAAACCTACAAGGGGATATAGACAGGCTGGGTGAGTGGGCGGAGATTTGGCAGATGCAATACAATATTGGAAAATGTGAGGTTATGCATTTTGGCAGGAAAAATCAGAGAGCAAGTTATTATCTTAATGGCGTGAAACTGGAAAGTACTGCAGTACAAAGGGATCTGGGGGTCCTAGTGCAAGAAAATCAAAAAGTTAGTATGCAGGTGCAGCAGGTGATCAAGAAGGCCAACGCAATGTTGGCTTTTATTGCTAGGGGGATAGAATATAAAAACAGGGAGGTATTTCTGCAGTTATATAAGGTATTGGTGAGACCGCACCTGGAATACTGCATACAGTTTTGGTGTCCATACTTAAGAAAAGACATACTTGCTTTCGAGGCAGTACAAAGAAGGTTCACTCGGTTAATCCCGGGAATGAGGGGGTGGACATATGAGGAGAGGTTGAGTAGATTGGGACTCTACTCATTGGAGTTCAGAAGAATGAGAGGCGATCTTATTGAAACATATAAGATTGTGAAGGGGCTTGATCGGGTGGATGCGGTAAGGTTGTTCCCAAGGATGGGTGAAACTAGAACTAGGGGGCATAATCTTAGAATAAGGGGCTGCTCTATCAAAACTGAGATGAGGAGAATCTTCTTCACTCAGAGGGTAGTAGGTCTGTGGAATTTGCTGCCCCAGGAAGCTGTGGAAGCTACATCATTAAATAAATTTAAAACAGAAATCGACAGTTTCCTAGAAGTAAAGGGAATTAGGGGTTACAGGGAGCGGGCAAGAAATTGGACATGAATTTAGATTTGAGGTTAGGATCAGATCAGCCATGATCTTATTGAATGGCGGAGCAGGCTCGCGGGGCCGATTGGCCTACTCCTGCTCCTATTTCTTATGTTCTTATGTAAGTGGCAAGTTGGATCCAAAATTGGCTCAGTGGCAGGAAGCAAAGGGTAATGGTTGATTGGTGTTTTTGTGACTGGGAGGCTGTTTCCAGTGGGGTTCCGCAGGGCTCAGTACTGGGTCCCTTAATTTTTGTGGTATACATTAATAATTTAGATCTAAATGTAGGGGGCATGATTAAGAAGTTTGCAGATGATACAAAAATTGGCCGTGTGGTTGATAGTGAGGAGGAAAGCTGTAGACTGCAGGAAGATATCAATGGACTGGTCAGGTGGGCAGAAAAGTGACAAATGGAATTCAATCCAGACAAGTGTGAGGTAATGCATTTGTGGAGGGCAAACAAGGCAAGGGAATACACAATAAATGGGAGGATACTGAGAGGTGTAGAGGAAGTGAGGGACCTTGGAGTGCATGTCCACAGATCCCTGAAGGTAGCAGGACAGGTAGATAAGGTGGTTAAGAAGGCATACGGGATACTTTCCTTTATTAGCCGAGGCATAGAATATAAAAGCAGGGAGATTATGCTGGAACTGTATAAAACACTGGTTAGGCCACAGCTTGAGTACTGTGTACAGTTCTGGTCACCACATTACAGGAAAGATGTGATTGCACTAGAGAGGGTACAGAGGAGATTTACGAGGATGTTGCCAAGACTGGAGAATTTTAGCTATGAGAAAAGATTGGATAGACTGGGGTTGTTTTCTTTGGAACAGAGGAGGCTGAGGGGAGATTTAATTGAGGTGTACAAAATTATGAGGGGCCTAGATAGAGTGGATAGGAAGGACCTATTTCCCTTAGCAGAGGGGTCAATAACCAGGGGGCATAGATTTAAAAGTGATTGGTAGAAGGATTAGAGGGGATCTGAGGAGAAATTTTTTCACCCAGAGGGTGGTGGGGTCTGGAACTCACTGCCTGAGAGGGTGGGAGAGGCAGAAACCCTCAACTCATTTAAAAAGTACCTGGATGTGCACCTGAAGAGCCGTAACCTACAGGGCTACGGACCAAGTGCTGGAAAGTGGGATTAAGTTGGATTGGTCTTTTTCTACCGGCAAAGACATGATGGGCCGAATGGTCTCCTTCTGTGCCGTAACTTTCTCTGATTCTCTGGAGTGGGACTTGAGTTGACTCGGAGGTGAGTGTGCTATCCACTGAGCCACGGCTGACACACAAAGGCTGTGTTAAGAATTTCAGTTCTGAAGGAAGAAGCAGCGTAGACATCAGTATTGGGATATCGAGTCATCTCCAGCCAGACCTGGAGCAAGACACTGAGTGAGTGTTCACACTGACTGTAGGTTGGTCTTGCACATTCCAGATTGGGGAATAATTTTATCTGCCACCTGACCCAAAATCGGCAGCACGTTTACAAAAAACCTCTCCAGACTTCATAGAATTTTACAGCACAGAAACAGGCCATTCGGCCCAACTGGTCTGTGCTGGTGTTTATGCTCCACATGAGCCTCCTCCCACCTTATTTCATCTCACCCTATCAGCATATCCTTCTGTTCCAAATAGCATAAAGAGGCCTTTGTAAACGTTCCATTGCACCAGTCCCATAGTGACGGCAAAGGTGATTTGCTCATTCCTGACCAATGAAAGTGGAGCATTCGTAGCAAGTAGATGCGAACATAATAAGACAAGTTCCTGGACACTGATTGGGGTGAAGTCCCGCTGTGGAGTTTCATGGACATTAACGCACTGGGACTCGAACTGGAATTAGCTGCGCGTTCTCTGACTGTAGTAACAGGCATTGTGATCGCACAATCTAGATTGGATTCTAGATACCTTTGTGCTCAGCACCATTATAAAGAGCGAATAGCAACAAACCTCTCGGAGAATCCACAAAGGCGCTGGGGTTTTCGAGAATCTTTATCAATAATGGGTGGCTTTGTTCTGACCAAAGGTCTTTCCTGCCCCTAAATTCCTTCCATTCCTGATTGTATTTTATAATTCCTGATTTCATAACAGTTCCGTGGGATGATTAATGATTTTCTAACGGCAGCAGAAGCAACAGCCCCACAGAGAATAATATCTTACTCCATTTACTCCCACATAATGGAACCGCTCAACTGATTCCTGCAGAAAACCATTTCGGAGGCAAAGTTCAGGAATCAAACACCCACTGCAGGGCCCTCAACCCCGCCTACTCCTGTTAAAGATTTACATTAGTGTAGAACAAATTGGATTACATCTGACTGGAGTCTGAGGCAAAAATCCCTTTAAAGTTTCAGCTGAGTGGGCGACTATTATATTGAATGTGAAATTGTAAACACAGCCTGGCTCTCAACACTCAAAGAAACTGCTATCGGCAGTTGTCTAAATCCCTTCTTTCTCCTTCGGAATTACCGACATTCAGCTGGTTCTTTCCTGCCGCTGATCTCCGAGCAGTGACTCCTTCAGGAAGGAAATGCAGATTCGATAAGATCGAACTCAACGGTGGAACAGGCTCGAGGGGCTGAAAGGTGTAAAATTCTGACAGGGCGAGACAGACTGGATGCAGGGAGGATGTTTCCCCTGGCTGGGGGGTCCAGAACGAGGGGTCACAGTCTCAGGATACGGGGTAGGACATTTAGGACTGAGATGAGGAGAAATGTCTTCACTCAGAGGGTGGTGAACCTGTGGAATTCTCTACCACAGAAGGCTGTGGAGGCCAAGTCACTGAATATATTTAAGAAGGAGCTAGATAGATTTCTAGACACAAAAGGCATCAAGGGGTATGGGGAGAGAGCGGGAATATGGTATTGAGATAGTGGATCAGCCATGATCATATTGAATGGTGGAGCAGGCTCGAGGGGCCGAATGGCCTCCTCCTGCTCCTATTTTCTATGTTTCCAGGTTTCTATGCATGGCCTCCTCCTGTTGCTATAGACATATTCGAATGTACGGAATTGATGGGCAGGAAAAGACCAGCTGGTCCATCAAGCCTGCCCACACCATGATGGCTGGAGCATCCTGACTAAACACTTCTCCTCATCCTCCCCTCCCTCCCCTCCCCCTTCCCTCCCCTCCCCCTCCCTCCCCCACCCCTTCCCTCCCCTCCCTCCCCTCTCCCCCTTCCCTCCCCTCCCCCTCCCTCCCCTCTCCCCCTTCCCTCCCCTCTCCCCCTTCCCTCCCCTATCCTCTCCCCCTCCCCTCTCCCCCTTCCCTCCCCTCCCCCTTCCCTCCCCTCTCCTCCCTCCCCTCTCCCCTTCCTCCCCTCTCCCCTTCACTCCCCTATCCTCTCCCCCTCCCCTCTCCCCCTTCCCTCCCCTCCCCCTCCCTCCCCTCCCCCTCCCTCCCCTCTCCCCTTCCCTCCCCTCTCCCCCTTCCCTCCCTATCCTCTCCCCCTCCCCTCTCCCCCTTCCCTCCCCTCCCCCTCCCTCCCCTCTCCCCCTTCCCTCCCCTCTCCCCCTTCCCTCCCCTCTCCTCTCCCCCTCCCCTCTCCCCCTCCCTCCCCTCCCCCTTCCCTCCCTCTCCCTCCCTCCCCTCTCCCCCCCTCCCCTCTCCCCCTTCCCTCCCCTCTGCCCCTTCCCTCCCTCTCCTCTCCCCCTCCCTCTCCCCCTTCCCTCCCTCCCCCTCCCCTTCCTCCCCCTTCTCCTCTCCTCTCCTCCCCCTCCCCTCTCCTCTCCTCTCCCCCTCCCCTCTCCCCCTTCCCTCCCCTCCCCCTCCCCTTCCTCCCCCTTTCCTCCCCTCTCCTCTCCCCCTCCCCTCTCCTCTCCCCCTCCCCTCTCCCCCTTCCCTCCTCTCCCCCCTCCCTTCCTCCCCTCTCCCCCTTTCCTCGCTCTCCTCTCCCCCTCCCCTCTCCCCCTTCCCTCCTCTCCCCTCCCCTTCCTCCCCTCTCCCCATTTCCTCCCCTCTCCTCTCCCCTCCCTTCTCCCCCTTCCTCCTCTCCCCCTCCCCTTCCTCCCCTCTACCCCTCTCCTCTCCCCCTCCCCTCTCCTCTCCCTCTCCCCCTCCCCTCTCCCCCTTCCCTCCCCTCCCCCTCCCCTTCCTCCCCCTTTCCTCCCCTCTCCTCTCCCCCTCCCCTCTCCTCTCCCCCTCCCCTCTCCCCCTTCCTCCTCTCCCCCTCCCTTCCTCCCCTCTCCCCTTTCCTCCGCTCTCCTCTCCCCTCCCCTCTCCCCTTCCCTCCTCTCCCCTCCCCTTCCTCCCCTCTCCCCATTTCCTCCCCTCTCCTCTCCCCCTCCCTTCTCCCCCTTCCCTCCTCTCCCCCTCCCCTTCCTCCCTCTACCCCTCCCCTTCCACCCCCTCCCCTCTCCCCCTTCCTCCCCTCTCCCCCTTCCCTCCCCTCCCCCTCCCTCCCCTCTCCCCCTTCCCTCCCCTCTCCCCCTTCCCTCCCCTCTCCCCCTTCCCTCCCCTATCCTCTCCCCCTCCCTTCTCCCCCTTCCTCCCTCCCCCTCTCCTCCCCTCTCCCCCTTCCCTCCCCTCCCCTCTCCCCTTCCCTCCCCTCTCCTCTCCCCCTCCCCTCTCCCCCTTCCCTCCCCACCCCCTTCCCTCCCCTCTCCCTCCCTCCCCTCTCCCCCTTCCCTCCCCTCTCCCCCTTCCCTCCCCTCTCCTCTCCCCCTCCCCTCTCCCCCTTCCCTCCCCTCCCCCTCCCTTCCTCCCCCTTTCCTCCCCTCTCCTCTCCCCTCCCCTCTCCTCTCCTCTCCTCTCCCCCTCCCCTCTCCCTTCCCTCCCCTCCCCCTCCCCTTCCTCCCCCTTTCCTCCCCTCTCCTCTCCCCCTCCCCTCTCCTCTCCCCCTCCCCTCTCCCCCTTCCCTCCTCTCCCCTCCTCCCTTCCTCCCCTCTCCCCCTTTCCTCCCCTCTCCTCTCCCCCTCCCCTCTCCCCCTTCCCTCCTCTCCCCTCCCCTTCCTCCCCTCTCCCCATTTCCTCCCCTCTCCTCTCCCCCTCCCTTCTCCCCCTTCCCTCCTCTCCCCCTCCCCTTCCTCCCTCTCCCCCTCCCTTTCCTCCCCTCTCCCCCTTTCCTCCCCTCCCCTCTCCTCTCCCCCTCCCCTCTCCCCCTTCCCTCTCTCCCCCTCCCCTTCCTCCCCTCTCCCCATTTCCTCCCCTCTCCTCTCCCCTCCCTTCTCCCCCCTTCCCTCCTCTCCCCCTCCCCTTCCTCCCCTCTCCCCCTCCCTCTCCCCCATCCCTCCCCTCCCCCTCCCTTCCTCCCCTCTCCCCCTTTCCTCCCCTCTCCTCTCCCCCTACCCCCCGCCATGTAACCTCCTGCAAGAAGCAAAAAAAAAGAGAAAAACCCCGGGCCAATAAGGGAAAAAACACTCTGTAAAATTCCTCCCCGCCCCCCTCAGGCGATTGAAACCAGTCCAGGCGATCACACGGACCGAGTGTTATCTATAAAAACACTGACCTTCTCTATGATGTGATCTCTGCCCCAGTCAGGAACTGGTCCAGCTCCCTTTTGAAGGCAGAGAGTCGGCACCGACCTCACCAGCCGGCAACACATTCCAGAGACTCACTGCCCTGTTTGCTCCTGGGTGCATGTGTGCGGGTCAGACTGAGCTGTAATGTAGACCATGGTTTGATTATCCTGCTGGGTTTCACAGGTGAAGTGTGGACACTGGAACAAGCTTCTGGAGGGTGAACAGCACAGGGAGAAATGGGCAGGCAGGAGGGGGAGTAAACAATAATTTCCAAAAATGATTAAATCTGCATTTTAACAAGATCCTAACACACATCAGCTCACATTCAAAAATAATCAGTCCTGATTTTAATAGAATCATAGAAAATTTACAGCACAGAAGGAGGCCATTCGGCCCATTGTGTCCGCGCTGGTTGAGAAACGAGCCACCCAGCCTAATCCCACTTTCCAGCACTCGGTCCGTAGCCCTGTAGGTTACGGCTCTTCAGGTGCACATCCAGGTACTTTTTAAATGAGTTGAGGGTTTCTGCCTCTCCCACCCTCTCAGGCAGTGAGTTCCAGACCCCCACCACCCTCTGGATGAAAACATTTTTCCTCATTTCCCCTCTAACTCTTCTACCAATCACTTTAAATCTATGCCCCCTGGTTATTGACCCCTCCGCTAAAGGAAATAGGTCCTTCCTATCCACTCTATCTCGACCCCTCATAATTTTGTACACCACAATTAAATCACCACTCAGCCTCCTCTGTTCCAAGGAAAACAACCCCAGCCTATCCAATCTATCCTCATAGCTAAAATTCTCCAGTCCTGGCAACATCCTCGTAAATCCCCTCTGCACCCTCTCCAGTGCAATCACATCCTTCCTGTAATGTGGTGACCAGAACTGTACACAGTACTCAAGCTGTAGCCTAACCAGTGTTTTATACAGTTCCAGCATAACCTCCCTGCTCTTATATTTTATGCCTCGGCTAATAAAGGAAAGTATCCCATATGCCTTTTTAACCACCTTATCTACCTGTCCTGCTACCTTCAGGGATCTGTGGACATGCACTCCAAGGTCCCTCACTTCCTCTACACCTCTCAGTATCCTCCCATTTATTGTGTATTCCCTTGCCTTGTTTGCTCTCCCCAAATGCATTACCTCACCCTTCTCTGGATTGAACTCCATTCTCCATTTTCTGAGGCGATGTTAGCTGAATAAGCAGAGAGAAATCTGCCTGTTCCTTTAAGTTCTGCAATTATTGGTATAAAAATATTTACGTTATCTACTCTATGCACAAGTTAATTTTAGAGTAGAAACACCTTAAACTCAGAGCGTTGTCCAAAAAGAAATGATCGTTTTGGAAAAAGGTCAATGGGAAATGTGGGCACTGATTAACTCAAACTCCGGTGCCTTCTTTACACAAATGAGTTAATAATCGGAGAGACCCATCTACCCCTGGAATGAGCCTAGAGTAATGGAGGGATAGGGGCTGCTCACCTCTCCGACAGGGACAATTCAGGCTATCACAGACACCTGTTGTGATCTGAGAGGGACATCCTTTCATTAACCCGCGCTGCTCACTCTCCGCAGACCCCAGTCCCATTCCTCATTCCATCTTTACCTGAAGTTTTCATTGTTATTTAGCACCTCGTGGTTTGTTTTTGCCAATTCTTAAGCACATGGTAATTAATTCTCTTTTGTTTGCCACACTCAAGGATTCACAGCTCCTCTAAATGTACAAATATAATCGGGCTGACTCACTGACCTATGATCCGATGGTATATAACTCAGTTTTAATGCTTTCTCTGCAAAGAACGATACGGCAGGTAACGCATTTCTAAAGGATCAGGCTTTTCTACTTTGAAATTAACTTGTGCACAGAGTATGTGACGGAAATATTCTAATTCGGATAATTGGAGAACTTAAAGGAACAGGCAATTTTCTCTCAGTTTATTCAGCTGACGTCACCTCCGAAAAGCAGGAATGATTTTTTTTGACTGTGAGCTGATGTGTTTTTGGACCATGTTAAGATGCAGGTTTAATAATTTTTAGCGATTATTTTTTTTCCCCGAGAACCTTCCGGTTCATTCTGATCTCGGCCAATCCCACCGCTGGTCACACAGTCCTGCTTTGGTTAAGAGGAGGTTCCCAGTCCCTGTGGTCGACCCTTCAGCTTCCTTACCTGATTCTGGCGCTGATATCCCTCTGTCCCAGTCACAAAGCACTTTTCCCTGATACCCACCCTCACGTTGAATCTGTTCCCCAAACTCCATCACCCTCTTACTGAAACCTGCTTTTCCTCGGACATCCTTATCTTTACTCCAATGTCCCCTCACCCTCGAATCCTGAACCCAACACAATTTCCCTGGATCCAAATCCCTAAATAACCCTAAAAACTTCTATCAAGTCTCCCTCATCCTCCTCTTCTCCACAGAGTGAAGTCCCAGAATAGACAATCCATCTTATAACCCAGCTCTCTGCGTTCAGGAATTGGCCCAAAGCCCTCCTGTCTACTCCCTCCATAACTCGACCTCCTTTCTATAATACAGACCAAACCTGACCTCAGGTTGCTGCTGTTATTGCTGTGATTATTTGTTTTATTTCTGATGTTCTTACTCTTGCTGTCTGTAAAGTGAAACCTCCATCCCTCACACTCCCGCACTCTCCACCTTTCACCCCACATCTTGTTCCATTTCTCCCCAACTTCAAACATTTTCTTGAAGTCGAGGCTCCGTCTGAACATTCACTCTTTTACTCACTCTTGAGGGTACATTTTAACGGGGAGCCAGGAAGAGGGCGGGTGGGGAGATATTCCTGATGGGAAACCCGGGAGTAGGGGGTTTCCTGGACGTCCGTACGATTCTGACGTAAGGACATCTTTTGTTTATTCTGTAGGTTTCCCGCCCGACAGGCCGTCCAGATTGACAGGCTGGTCTCAGTCGGACGGGAGAAGAGGCAGGAAGTGTTTGCCAGCAGGTAGGTCTTAGATGGGGAGGGGGGAGGGGGAGTCATCGGGGTCGGCGGTCATTGGGAAGGTCATCAGGGGCTCAGTCATGGGGAGGGTTGGAGATTGTGGGGGGGGGTCAGAGATCGTGGGGGGGTCGGAGATCATGGGGAGGGTAGGAGATCGTGGGAGAGGTCGGAGAACGTGGGGGGTCGGAGGTTGTGAGGGGGTCGGAGTTCGTAGGGAGGGTAGGAGATCATTGGGGGGTTGGAGATCGTGGGGGGGTCAGAGATCATGGGAGGTCGGAGATCGTGGGGGGGGTCAGAGATCATGGGGGGTCGGAGATCGTGGGTGGGGGGGTCGGAGATCGTGGGGGGGTCGCAGATCATGGGGCTGGGTCAGAGATCCTTGGGGGGTCGGTGATCGTGGGTGGGGGGGGTCAGAGATCGTGGGGGGGGTCGGAGATCGTGGGGGGGGTCGGAGATCGTGGTGGGGGGCAGAGATCATGGTGGTTTGCAGATCATGGAGGTGGGTCGGAGATCGTGGGGGGGGGGTTGGTGATCGTGGGGGGTTCGGAGATCATGGGTGAGGGGGGTCGGAGATCGTGGGGGGGTCGGAGATCGTGGGTGAAGGGGGTCGGAGATCATGGGGGTGGGTCGGAGATCGTGGGGAGGTCAGAGATCGTGGGGGGGTCGGAGATTGTGGATGAGGGGGGTCGGAGATCGTGGGGGGGTCGGAGATCGTGGGTGAGGGGGGTCGGAGATCATGGGGGTGGGTCGGAGATCGTGGGGGGGTCAGAGATCGTGGGGGGGTCGGAGATCATGGGGGGGTCGGAGATCGTGGGGGAGGTCAGAGATCGTGGGGGGGTCGGAGATCGTGGGTGAGGGGGGTTGGAGATCATGAGGGTGGGTCGGAGATCGTGGGGGGGTCGGAGATCATGGAGGTGGGTCGGAGATCGTGGGGGGGTCGGAGATCGTGGGTGAGGGGGGTTGGAGATCATGAGGGTGGGTCGGAGATCGTGGGGGGGTCGCAGATCATGGAGGTGGGTCGGAGATCGTGGGGGGGTCGGAGATCGTGGGGGTGGGTCGGAGATCGTGGGGGGTCGGAGATCGTGGGGGGGTCGGAGATCGTGGGTGAGGGGGGGTCGGAGATCATGGGGGTGGGTCGGAGATCGTGGGGGGTCGGAGATCGTGGGGGGTCGGAGATCGTGGGTTGGGAGGGGGTAAATCGCATATTTGGGATCGCGGCAGGTGAGCTTGTTGGGCCTGGAGGAAACACTTCAACATTAGAAATGCTAAATCACTTTCCCTCCCAGCGCGCCCACTGCGGGCTAATCTTGCCAATCTCGTTCCCTCCCAGTGCTGACCCCATGGTCTCTGCGAGTGGATCAGCTCTCACCGCCCCTCTCCGCATCTCCCTCCAGAATGTCCGTTCACTTGTGAACAAGGCCCTTGCCATCCATGAGCTTATTGTGGATGATTGCATCGACATCACGGCCTTGGCAGAAACCTGGCTGACGGGTGATGACACCTTCCCCCTGAATGAAGCCTCCCCGTCTGGCAATATCTTCCACCACTTGCCCCACCCAGACCGCCGCGGTGACAGTGTGTCCCTTATCACCAAATCACACCTTGCTCTGTCACCCTGCTCCTCCGGCACCTTCCCCTCCGACAAGCTCCTCACCCTCGTTCCACTAAATCAAAAGCAAAATACTGCAGATTCTGGAAATCTGAAATAAAAACAGAAAATGCTGGAAACACTCAGCGAGTGAGGCAGCATCTGTGGAGAAAGAAACAGATTTAACGATTCAGGCCGATGACCCTTCGTCAGGACTCTCCACGGATGCTGCCTGACTTGCTGAGTATTTCCAGCATTTTCTGTTATTATTTCAGCTTGTTCCACCCCTCTCATTTGTCCTTTAAATTCCTCGTTCTCTGCCGCCCACCCGAGTACCACCCGGATGGTGATTCTCTGGCTATAACTGGATAGATAGGAATGGAGCCAGGTGAGCGGAGTCCCACCCAGCTGGACGATGGAGGAGAGGTGTTGGAGGAGGGTGTGGTCAATGTGTCAAAGGCTGCAGACAGGTGGAGAAGGATGAGGAGGGAGAGTTTACCTCGGTCACAGTCACAGAGGATGTAATTTGTGACTTTGATAAGGGTCGTTCTAGTACTGTGGCAGGGGCTGAAACCTGATTGGATGGATTCAAACATGGAGTTGCTGGACAAGTGGGTACGGATTTGGGAGGAGACAACACGTTCAAGGGCTGTGGCGAAGGAAGGGAGGTTGGAGATGGGGGCGGTGGATTGCAAAGATAGAGGGGTCAAGAGTGGGTTTTTTCTGCCTTCTCCAATATGGCGGCGGCACACTTCTGGCGTGGAATGAGCGTGCGCGCACTGCCCGCCATATTGGATGCTTCGGCACCCGGTTTAGGCCTGAGAAACATCCAATCTCCAGGCCCTCACCTTGAATTAAGTTGTGGATTCACTGACTGCCTCAGAAAGTGACCTCAAAATTCACCCGCGATTTCAATTAAGATCAACGTTCCCTCTAAGTGCACCGTAGCTACACCAGGCTCCAGGGAATTATTCTGTTGTTTTTAATCAGAAACAAAAAAAACTATGAAAATTCAACAGAATTTAATTCCATATTCATCATCCAATATAAAGCAACATTTACATATTTTACCACGGGAAGGAGATGTAATAATTTAAGATGATTGTAAGGCTCTAATTTCATTGCACCAATTCTGATTCTTGCCCAGGGGTATCATTGGGTTTTACAGTCACTGCCAATGTTGGTCGCTATTGGCAACAGCAAGTGGACTGAATCTTATAGTGCAGAGCAAGGCAAAAAAATCCCATTACAATTGTGCAGTCTCTTCAAAAGGAGCATTGTTAGACTGGGCTAAAGGACACACATGAACCCGTTACCATGGGAACTAATATCGTGTTTTATAATTCCAGCCCGCAAACAGTAAGAGACCTACGTGCATCTGATGGGATGAGATGACATTAAATGCACAGTAACAATTCAAGAAAAAATGTATTTCCTGTTTACTGGCAGGCGTGCTCATATTACAAAAGGGAGCTTACTTTTAATTTTGAGGGAAAATAGGCTGTCTGATTCTACACTTAAGTAAAAGATAATGGGGTGCAGACAGAAATAATCAAAAAATCTCCAAAGGCTCAAGAGTGTACCTTGCAGGTATTTCTCACCTGGTGTGTACTCTGTCGGCTGTTTCTCACCTGGTGTGTACTCTGTCGGGTGTTTCTCACCTGGTGTGTACTCCGTCGGGTGTTTCTCACCTGATGTGTACTCTGTCGGGTGTTTCTCACCTGGTGTGTACTCTGTCGGGTGTTTCTCACCTGGTGTGTACTCTGTCGGGTGTTTCTCACCTGGTGTGTACTCCGTCGGGTGTTTCTCACCTGGTGTGTACTCTGTCGGGTGTTTCTCACCTGGTGTGTACTCCGTCGGGTGTTTCTCACCTGATGTGTACTCTGTCGGGTGTTTCTCACCTGGTGTGTACTCTGTCGGGTGTTTCTCACCTGGTGTGTACTCTGTCGGGTGTTTCTCACCTGGTGTGTACTCTGTCGGGTGTTTCTCACCTGGTGTGTACTCTGTCGGGTGTTTCTCACCTGGTGTGTACTCTGTCGGGTGTTTCTCACCTGGTGTGTACTCTGTCGGGTGTTTCTCACCTGGTGTGTACTCTGTCGGGTGTTTCTCACCTGGTGTGTACTCTGTCGGGTGTTTCTCACCTGGTGTGTACTCACCGCTGCTGGTTTGATTACACTATTGGACACCAGGGCTGTATAAATGGAAAGCTGTTATGAAGTGTAAAAAGTGCGGTCTTTTAAACTTCATAACAGCAGAACATCCATTCCCAGAATAAGATATTTTCTCCAACCTACATGGACTCACTCTCGCCTTTGTGTCAGAATTGCATGGATTCCAGAGTTCCAGTGCATAATACAAGCTAACACTCCAGTGCAGTACTGAGGGAGTGCTACACTGTCGGAGGTGCCGTCTTTAGGATGAGATGTGAAATTGGAGCCTTGCTTACCTGTTCAGGTGAACATATTCGAAGGAGACTAGGAGAGTTCACGAAAGTGTCCCTGCCCACATTTATCCCTCAAACAACATTACTAAAAAACAGATTTATTAATTATTTACCTCTGCTGTTTGTGGGATCTTGCTGTGCGCAAATTGGCTACCGCATTTTCCTACATTACAACAGTGACTACACGTCAAAATTGGCTGTAAAACACTTTGGGAGACTTTGAGGTTGTGAAAGGATCAGTAGAAATTCAAGTCCTTTCTCTTTCTGTCGAAGTCTGGACACCAGGTGACAATGATTGTTTTGTTTGCGATCTCCTGAATGAGTACACACCAAGTGTGAAGCACCTGACAGAGTTCACACCAGATGTGAAACACCTGACAGAGTACACAATGGTGACAAGAGGTGTAAAGTGTAAAGAATAGTGTAGATCCAGGGGACTGGGAGAGATACAAAGGAAGACAAAATAGATAGAGCTACAAAAAGGGAATTTGAAAAGAAATTTGGGAGGGATTTCAAGATTAACACAAAAAGTTTTTCCAATTATATTAGAAGAGGAAGGGCAATGGGGGCCCTTTAATAACAGATGTGGGTAACAGATGTGGGTAAAATAAGGAAATGGCAGACTTGCTGAATAATTACTTTGTGTCAGTCGGCACAGTAGAGGAGGAGGATAATATACCCGACATTCACTAATAATGAATCAAGGACTGGAACTCACTAAAGTTAACGTAAGAAAGAAAACAGTATTAGAAAAAATAATGGCGCTAAAGACAGACCAATCCCAGGACCTGATGGTTTCCACCCCAGGGTTTTAAAGGAAGTCGATGAGGACATTGCAGATTCTTTAACCATAATCTTCCAAAGCTCTCGATTCAGGAATTGTCCCTTTAGATTAGAAAATTGCAAATGTAACTCCATTATTTAAGAAAGGTGAGAGAGAGAAGCCAGGAAATTATAGACCTGTTAGTCTAACATCTGTTGTGGGGAAGTTATTGGAATGTATAATTAAGGACTGAGTGACTGAGCACTTAGAGAAATTTCAGCTGATTAGAGAGAGCCAACATGGATTTGTAAAGTGTAGGTCAGGTCTAACAAACCTAATGGAATATTTTGAGCAAGTAACTAAAGTAGTAGATGGAGAATTTAAAAAAAAATTTGTTCGTGGGATGTGGGCGTCGCTGGCGAGGCCGGCATTTATTGCCCATCCCTAATTGCCCTTGAGAAGGTGGTGGTGAGCCGTCTTCTTGAACCGCTGCAGTCCGTGTGGTGACGGTTCTCCCACAGTGCTGTTAGGAAGGGAGTTCCAGGATTTTGACCCAGCGATGATGAAGGAACGGCGATATATTTCCAAGTCGGGATGGTGTGTGACTCGGAGGGGAACGTGCAGGTGGTGTTGTTCCCATGTACCTGCTGCTCTTGTCCTTCTAGGTGGTAGAAGCCGCGGGTTTGGGAGGTGCTGTCGAAGAAGCCTTGGCGAGTTGCTGCAGTGCATCCTGTGGATGGTACACACTGCAGCCACTGTGCGCCAGTGGTGAAGGGAGTGAATGTTTAGGGTGGTGGATGGGGTGCCAATCCAGCGGGCTGCTTTGTCCTGGATGGTGTTCAGCTTCTTGAGTGTTGTTGGAGCTGCACTCATCCAGGCAAGTGGAGAGTATTCCATCACACTCCTGACTTGTGCCCTGTAGATGGTGGAAAGGCTTTGGGGAGTCGGGAGGTGAGTCACTCGCCGCAGAATACCCAGCCTCTGACCTGCTCTTGTAGCCACAGTATTTATGTGGCTGGTCCAGTTAAGTTTCTGGTCAATGGTGACCCCCAGGATGTTGATGGTGGGGGATTCAGCGATGGTAATGCCATTGAATGTCAAGGGGAGGTGGTTAGACTCTTTCTTGTTGGAGATGGTCATTGCCTGGCACTTGTCTGGCACGAATGTTACTTGCCACTTATCAGCTCAAGCCTGGATGTTGCTGCATGTGGGCTCGGACTGCTTCATTATCTGAGGGGTTGTGAATGGAACTGAACACTGTGCAATCATCAGCGAACATTCCCATTTCTGACCTTATGATGGAGGGAAGGTCATTGATGAAGCAGCTGAAGATGGTTGGGCCTAGGACACTGCCCTGAGGAACTCCTGCAGCAATGTCCTGGGGCTGAGATGATTAGCCTCCAACAACCACTACCATCTTCCTTTGTGCTAGGTATGACTCCAGCCACTGGAGAGTTTTCCCCCGATTCCCATTGACTTCAATACCTATGGATGTCGTTTATATGGACTTCCAGAAAGCATTCGATAAGGTTCCACATAAGAAACTGTTAGCTAAAACGAAAGCTCATGGAATTGAAGGAAAATTATTGGCCTGGAGATTGGTTAGGCGGCAGATGTCAGAGAGTGGGGGTAATGGGTGTGTACTCGAATTGGAAAGAAGTGACTGGTGGTGTCCCATAAGGATCTGTGCTGGCACCTCAACTATTCACTAGATTTATTAATGACTTAGATAACACAATGGATAGCCAGATATCCAAGTTTGCCGATGACACAAAGATTGGTGGCATAGTAAATATTGTGGATGGGAGCATAAAATTACAAAGAGACATTGATAGATTAAGTGAGTGGGCAAAACTGTGGCAGATGGATTTCAACACAGGTAAGTGTGAGGTCATCCATTCTGGGCCAAACAAGGATAAATCCGAGTATTTTTTAAATGGTGAAAAGCTCGAAACAGTGAAGGTCCAAAGAGATTTAGGGGTCCATGGACACAGATCACTGAAATGTAATAATCAGGTCCAAAAAATAAACACAAAGGCTAATGGAATGTTAGCCTTTATAACTAGAGGGCTAGATTATAAATGGGAGGAAGTTTTGTTACAGCTGTACAAAGCCCTGATTAGACCACATCTGGAGCATTGGGTACAGTTCTGGGCACCTCACCTTAGAAAGGATATATTGGCCTCGGAAGGAGTGCAGTGCAGATTCACCAGAATATTACCAGGACTCCAAGGGTTAGATTATGAGGAGAGATTCCATAAACTCGGCTTGTATTCGCCGGAATATAGAAGGTTAAGGGGAGATTTGATTAAGGTTTTTAGGATTGTGAAAGGAATTGATTGGGTAGAGAGAGAGAAACAACTTCTGCTGGTGGGGGAGTCTAGGACAAGGGGACATAACCTTAAAATCAGAGCCAGGCCATTCAGGAGAGAAGTTAGGAAACACTTCTTCACACAAAGGGTGGGAGAAGTGTGGAACTCCCTCCCACTAAAAGCAGTAGATGCTCAATTAATAATTTTAAATCTGAGATGGATAGATTTTTGCTAACCGAGGGTATTCAGGGATATGGGACTAAGACGGTTGGATGGAGTTAGGATACAGATCAGCCATGATCTCATTGAATGTTGGAACAGGCTCAAAGGGCTGAATGGCCTCTTCCTTCTTCTATCATTTTACCACCTTCCTTGCAGGAAGCCACAGGCTGCGATGGGGATCCCACAGATGCCACTCACCCAAGTGGCTGCTCTCCAGTGTGAGCCCATACATACCAGGCCCGATTCCTTCCTCTGTCACGCCCCAGATTGGGCGGTACAGCAGAGGAAATTTGGGCGGAGAAACCTGGTGCCACAACCCCAGCCTGACCTCCAGTTTCCTCCTCCGCTCCAGCCAGGAAAGTTGCCACCACCATCCTTAGTTACCCCCATTGATACCCCCAAACTCTTGGGACCCCAGGAGAGGGGTGGTGTCAGACCCTGGGGGGGTGGAGACAAGCCTCCCAATTCATTGGTTGGAGGTAATGGCCAGAAATGGCCTCTTTTCCCTCCATAAAGGCCCCAATTATTGACCTTTGAACGCCTCAGCTTGGTCTCAATTCTATAGTGAAATATTTAATGCACTCCCCGGAGGGCATCTGCCCCCTTTAAATGGGCTCCCACCCCTTCTGCTCCTGCAGTGGTTGTCATCCTGCACCATCACTTCATCTCCCTCATAGAAACAGGAGGCCATTCAGCCCCTCGAGCCTGTTACACCATTCAGTTAGATCATGGCTGATCTGTATCTTAACTCCATTTACCTTCCTTGGTTCCATAATCCTTAATCCCCTCACCCAACAAAAATCCATCAATCTCAGTTTTGAAATTTTCAATTGACCCCCAGTCTCAACAGCTTTTTGTGGGGAGAGAGTTCCAGATTTCCACTCCCCTTTGTGTGAAGAAGTGCTTCCTGACATCGCCCCTGAACGGCCTGGCTCTAATTTTAAGGGTCTGCCCCCTTGTTCTGGACTCCCCCCACCAGAGGAAATAGTTTCTCTCTATCGATCCTATCAATTGCTTTGCTCAGTTTAAAGCTGTCGCTGCTGGGTCAGGTGATGTGGGTGCCTGTCAACCTTTCCTACTGAGCTTGTCCCTCATTCCCTTGAGGTTTGCTGGCCTGAGTTTGCTTACTCAGGTTTGGCGATGCGTCTGACCTGTTTCACAAGTCATAGTGATTGAGGGGTGAAAACACAGAACGGATGAGAGCAGATACATTGCCCGTTTTCACCATGCAATAACTCCAACGTCGGTGTGGTGTGAATCAGCTGTCGATTTGCTGTCCACCGTTTCATGTTTTCGCCAAAGGCCAAATTCACCCCCCACTCTTTCTTTGCTCTGGTTCCTGTTGCCCAGAAGATCAGTTAATTCAACTTCCTGAATAGTTTCTGGGTCACTAACGGGACGAGTCGAGCGTAAAGGTCTTTTTCACCTGAGCCGCCCGACCGTGATGCCCTCGGGACACTGAGGGATGATTCTAGGCCTGTGAGTCAGGAGCGGCAGCTCACAGAGGCATGAATTGATCCTGGGGTCTAGCAGAGAACGGGCCGCAGCGAATCAGCAGCTGTTTTGCATCCGACTGATTTTCTTTTCCATTGAAGTCAACTGGAGAAAAATGGGACGGATTGTAAACCGGGTTCTGATTTGCTGTCGGCCGTTCTGCACTTTTGACCAGGAGGGATTTGTAGTCCACAGAGTCTGCAGGAGTGCAACGGTTAATGAGATACAAACATCCTTCCAACTTTGTTTAATTCTGAGTGAGAAGTTGTGCAGTGTAGCAGGGCGATGATATTTGGAGCCGACCATATCAATCAGGCTCTTGTTATCACCGCAGCCAGAAAGGAAAGATTCTAGCAAGACGGTGTAATGTGAAGCAATTGTTTCGACACATCAAACCTCTCGTCAGTAGTGATAAATTCTGAAGTCTACATTCGTAGTGCACACCTGAACATCTCAATATGGTCCCAGACTTGTCCAATTATTTTCATGCCATGCTTCAAATCTTCAGCAGCTCCTTAAATCATTGGTTTAGTTACAAGGAAGTGCTGCCTCGATGGTAAACGTTCAATTCTTCAGCTAGTTTAATGTGTGAGAGGATGGAGCAGAGCGACTGCATCATTCTCCGGTGAAGGAAAAGGTTGGATTTATTTAGCGAGAGCTTTAGATGTGTAAGAGAGACCATCTGCTTTTATCTCTCTCTACCTGTAAAAGCTCTGAAGCATCAAACACACTGCAGGATTTCTCAGCCTATCCTGAAACAGTGCCTGGAAAGTATTGATGATCAGCAGGAGGTTCCAGCTATCCTGACAGGATTACTGATTGTGAGGACGGCACAATAGATGTTTCAACAACAAGGGCAATCAGAAGTTTGTGCAGGAAAGTTTGGTCAGAATTTCAGATTTGTAGCTTTTGTTGAGTGATGATTGGATTTTTACTGCAGGGCAGTTGGTGACCCAATCCCTGCCCCCCAAACCCCAAACCCATCCCCTGCCCCAAACCCCAAACTCACCCCTCCCCCAAAACCCCAATCCCCCTCCCCAACCCCTCCCCCCAAACCCCAAACTCCAACCCCGTCCCCTCCCCCCAAACCCTAAACCCATCCCCTGCCCCAAACCCCAAACTCACCCCTCCCCCAAAACCCCAATCCCCCTCCCCAACCCCTCCCCCCAAACCCCAAACTCCAACCCCGTCCCCTCCCCCCCAACCCCTAACCCATCCCCTCCCCCAAACCCATCCCCTCCCCCAAACTCCAAACCCATCCCCTCCCCCAAACCCATCCCCTCCCCCAAACTCCAAACCCATCCCCTCCCCCAAACCCATCCCCTCCCCCAAACTCCAAACCCATCCCCCCCAACCCCAAACCACAACTCCCCAACCCCAAACCCATCCCCTCCCCCCAAACTCCAAACCCATCCCCTCCCCCAAACCCCAAACCCCAACCTCTACACTGTCCCAAAAACACTCCCTCTACACTGTCCCATCAAACACTCCCTCTACACTGTCCCATCAAACATTCCCTCTACACTGTCCCAAAAACACTCCCTCTACACTGTCCCATCAAACACTCCCTCTACACTGTCCCATCAAACATTCCCTCTGCACTGTCCCATCAAACATTCCCTCTGCACTGTCCCATCAAATTCTGCCACAGCAGATACAATATGGGTTAAATACAGAGTAAAGCTCCCTCTACACTGTCCCAGTAATGTGCTTCAGCCACTGTTCTAAGGAAGGATATACTTGCCTTGGAGGGGGGGCGGTGCAACGAAGGTTCACTGGATTAATTCCTGGGATGAGAGGGTTGTCCTATGAGGAGAGATTGAGTAGAATGGGCCTATACTCTCTGGAGTTTAGAAGAATGAGAGGTGATCTCATTGAAACATATAAGATTATGAGAGGGCTTGACAGGGTAGATGCTGAGAGGTTGTTTCCCCTGGCTGGAGAGTCCAGAACTTGGGGGCATAGTCGCAGGGTAAGGGGTCGGCCTTTAAGACTGAGATGAGGAGGAATTTCTTCACTCAGAGGGTTGTGAATCTTTGGAATTCTCTACCCCAAAGGGCTGTGGACGCTCAGTCATTGAGTATATTCAAGGCTGAGATCGATAGATTTTTGGACTCTAGGGGAATCAAGGGATATGGGGATCGGGCAGGAAAATGGAGTTGAGGTCAAAGATCAGCCATGATCATACTGAATGGCGGGGCAGGCTCAAGGGGCCAGATGGCCTACTCCTGCTCCTATTTCTTATGTTCTACAAGAATAATACCATTACTTAATGCAGGAGTATGACATCTTTGTGCTGTCAGCCCATACCCACAATTAACTAATTTCACATTGGGCCTTTGCAACCAGTAGAATCCTCATCCAAAGAACCTGATTAGCTTTGATCTCATGCCCAGCGCTGAAAGACCACTTTCTAACACACCACACCGTCCAGTCTGCCCACCCTCCACTCACTGGCAATCCATTTATCTGTTCTTTTTGTCAGCTGTGGCTCTAAGTCAGAAAGTCATGGGTTCAAGCCTCACTCCAGAGACTTGAGCCCATAATCTAGGCCGACACTCCCAGTACATTACTGAGGGAGTGCTGCACTGTCGGAGGGTCAGTACTGAGGGAGTGCTGCACTGTCGGAGGGTCAGTACTGAGGGAGCGCTGCACTGTCGGAGGGTCAGCACCGAGGGAGGGCTGCACTGTCGGAGGGTCAGTACTGAGGGAGCGCTGCACTGTCGGAGGGTCAGTACTGAGGGAGTGCTGCACTGTCGGAAGTGCCGTCTTTCGGATGAGACCTTAAACCGAGGCCCCGTCTGCCCTCTCAGGTGGACGTAAAAGATTCCATGACACTATTTCGAAGAAGAGTAGGGGAGTTCTCCACGGTGTCCTGGGACAATATTTATCTCTCGGCTAACACCTGAAAACAGATTATCTGGTCATTTATCACATTGCTGTTTGTGGGATCTTGCTGTGCGCAAATTGGCTGCCGCGTTTCCTGCATTACAACAGTAACTACATTTCAAAAGTACTTCATTGGTTGTAAAATGCTTTGGGATGTCCTGAGGTTGTGAAAGGGACGATAGAAACGCAAGTCTTTCTTTCAGCAATGTTTTTGTGTAAAACTAAGAGACTTTTGTGCAATATGTTGCCTGTGATTTATTTATAATTAGTGATGAACAGTTGCCGTAGTGAGGAGTGTGTCATCGGATCTGGCTTCAGAAGGTTCCGTTGAGTCCGTAAGTGGGGATTTTTATCTTGCCCAGTATTCGGGGAACAATCTGCGACCTGGGGTCCTTCCGCTTTCCAGTACCTGCTGAGTATTTGGGTGATATTTTTCACCCAACTCTCAGGACAATTGAGGCTTCTTCCTGAAGCCTTGGAGCAGTTTCTCCAATGCTATAGGTCTAATTGCGGCTGGAGTGCGTCTGAAAAATCCACCAGCTCTGCACTGTGTGGAATCTGACCCATGCGTTTATCAGTGATTCATTTACAGTCCCAGCAGCAGACAATGGACAGTTATTGGGAAATCGCAAATTGGAGTTTCAGTCCAGATTGTGGGTCCTTCCCCAAGGAACTAGTGAACCACATGGCTGGTCAGTGCAGAGGAGGTGAGGAAACAGGGACATCGATAGAGAATTAAATGTAAAATATTTAGGAGAGAGGAGCAGGAAACCTTTTTTACACAGAGGGTTGTGATGCTGTGGAATGTATTAGAGGATTTAGAACATAGAATTACATAGAATGTACAGCACAGAAACAGGCCATTCGGCCCAACTGGTCCATGCTGGTGTTTAGGCTCCACACGAGTCTCCTCCCACCCCACTTCATCTCACCCTATCAGGATATCCTTCTATTCCTTTCTCCCTCATGTGTTCATCTAGTTTCCCATTAAATGTATCTACACTATTCACCTCAACTACTCCTTGTGGGAGCGAGTTCCACATTCTCACCACTCTCTGGGTAAAGAAGTTTCTCCTGAATTCCCTATTGGATTTATTAGTGACTATCTTATATTTATGGCCCCTAGTTCCGGTCTCCCCCAACAAGTGGAAACATCTTCTCTATGTCTACCCTATCAAACCCTTTCATAATGTTAAAGACCTCGATCAGGTCACCATTCAATCTTCTCTTTTCTAGAGAAAAGAGCCCATAACCTGCACAATCTTTCCTGATAGGTATAGCCTCTCCGTTCTGGCATCATCCTAGTAAACCTTTTTTTGCACCTTCTCCAGTGCCTCTACATCCTTTCTATAATATGGAGACTGGAATGGTGCACAATACTCCTCTGTAGATACGGGGGTGGTGCCAGAGGACTGGAGAATTGCAAATGTTACACCCTTGTTCAAAAAAGGGTGTAAGGATAAACCCAGCAACTACAGGCCAGTCAGTTTAACCTCAGTGGTGGGGAAACTTTTAGAAACGATAATCTGGGACAGAATTAGCAGTCACTTGGATAAATTAAGAAAATCCAGCATGGATCTGTTAAAGGCAAATCATATTTAACTAACCTGATTGAGTTTTTTGATGAGATAACAGAGAGGGTTGACGAGGGCAGCTGTTGATATTGTGTCTATGGACTTTCAAAAGGTGTTTGATAAAGTGTCACATAATAGGCTTGTCATCAAAGTTGAAGCCCATGGAATAAAGGGTTAGTGGCAACATGGATACAGAATTGGCTAAGGGACAGGAAACAGAAAGTAGTGGTGAACAGTTGTTTTTCGGACTGGAGGGAGGTGTACAGTGGTGTTCCCCAGGGGTCGGTGCTGGGACCACTGCTTTTCTTGATATACATTAATGACTTGGACTTGGGTGTACAGGGCACAATTTCAAAATTTGCAGATGACACAAAACTTGGAAGTGTAGTGAACAGTGAGGAGGATAGTGATAGACTTCAAGAGGACATAGACAGACTGGTGGAATGGGCGGACACATGGCAGAAGAAATTTAACGCAGAAAAATGCAAAGTGATACATTTCGGTAGGAAGAACGAGGAGAGGCAATATAAACTAGAGGGCACAACTCTAAAAGGGGTACAGGAACAGAGAGATCTGGGGGTATATGTGCACAAATCGTTGAAGGTGGCAGGGCAGGTTGAGAAAGTGGTTAAAAAAGCATACGGGATCCTGGGCTTTATAAATAGAGGCACAGAGTACAAAAGCAAGGAAGTCATGATGAACCTTTATAAAACACTGGTTCAGCCACAACTGGAGTATTGTGTCCAGCTCTGGGCATCGCACTTTAGGAAAGATGTGAAGGCCTTAGAGAGGGTGCAGAAGAGATTTACTAGAATGATTCCAGGGATGAGGGACTTTAATTACGTGGATAGACTGGAGAAGCTGGGATTGTTCTCCTTAGAGCAGAGACGGTTGTGAGGAGATTTGATAGAGGTATTCAAAATCATGAAGGGCCTGGACAGAGGTTATAAATTTAAGGTGATTGGCAAAAGAACCAAAGGTGACATGAAGAAAAACTTTTTTACACAACGAGTGGTTATGATCTGGAATGCACTGCCCGAGGGGGTGGTGGAGGCAGATTCAATCATGGCCTTCAAAAGGGAACTGGATAAGTACTTGAAAGGAAAAAAATTGCAGGGCTACGGGGATAGGGCGGGGGAGTGGGACTAGCCGGATTGCTCTTTCATAGAGCCGGCACGGACTCGATGGGCCGAATGACCTCCTTCCCTGCTGTAACCTTTCTATGATT
This sequence comes from Heptranchias perlo, assembly GCF_035084215.1. Lineage (NCBI taxonomy): Eukaryota > Metazoa > Chordata > Chondrichthyes > Hexanchiformes > Hexanchidae > Heptranchias > Heptranchias perlo. The sequence goes on along the minus strand of NC_090338.1, from coordinate 1,874,394 downwards.
CTATGATTCTATCTGTGGTCTAAACAGGATTCTATACAAGTTTAACATAACTTATCTGCTTTTCAATTCTATCCCTCTCGAAATGAATCCCAGATATTTCCTTGGATTTGTTCGAGTTGCCGATCCCTTACTTTGCCGGAGATGACACGGTTTGTGTTTGGAAACAGGTTTTCCGTTGCACCTTCGGCAAAGTTATGGTGAAGGAGCCGGAGCAGGACTGAGGAAATTCTCAGGACAAGTCAGCGTTTACATATAGGTGGTTGAAGGAAAAGGGGATAAAGGCATACAGAAACAGGCCGGGCACATGGGATTAGGATACTGCTCCTACATAGGATAAGCACCCACAGGGACAGGATGGGCCGAATGGCCTGTTCCCACTTTGTAATTTCAATGTAATTCCATGTCAATAAGGCTAATGGAATACTGGCCTTTATATCTAGAGGACTAGAGTGCAAGGGGGCAGAAGTTATGCTGCAGCTATACAAAACCCTGGTTAGACCGCACCTGGAGTACTGTGAGCAGTTCTGGACACCGCATCTTCGGAAGGACATATTGGCCTTGGAGGGAGTGCAGCGTAGATTTATTAGAATGATACCCGGACTTCAAGGGTTAAGTTACGAGGAGAGATTACACAAATTGGGGTTGTATTCTCTGGAGTTTCGAAGGTTAAGGGGTGATCTGATCGAAGTTTATAAGATATTAAGGGGAACAGATAGGGTGGATAGAGAGAAACTATTTCCACTGGTTGGGGATTTTAGGAGTCGGGGGCACAGTCTAAAAATTAGAGCCAGACCTTTCAGGAGCGAAATTAGAAAACATTTCTACACACAAAGGGTGGTAGAAGTTTGGAACTCTCTTCCGCAAACGGCAATTGATACTAGCTCAATTGCTAAATTTAAATCTGAGATAGATAGCTTTTTGGCAACCAAAGGTATTAAGGGATATGGGCCAAAGGCAGGTATATGGAGTTAGATCACAGATCAGCCATGATCTTATCAAATGGCAGAGCAGGCACGAGGGGCTGAATGGCCTCCTCCTGTTCCTATGTTCCGATGTAAAGGAGCCATCAAACCAGGGGTAGAAATCAGCTGAATTCACCACCAAATCTCAACCATCTGCTACATCTCACCACAGTGCCAGGAATTGGACAAAGGCAAACCTTCCAACTTAACATTTAAAGGGCCTCGAAGACAAGACTAAAGACAAGAAAAGCCTCAGCCAAGACTAAAGCCTTCAGCAGATATGTGCTGGGCATGAACTGGAGGGAGAGGATGCCTCTTCAAGGCCCTCTCCCACCCATTTCCTGACCTCAGTGTCTTTATCAATGCTTCCCAGTGCCTACTGCCAGGTGACAGCCCAGGAGGTGAAGAAAAATGGGCGGACACCGAGAAGATCAGTCAGGGACCTGGCTCCACCTTTGACTGCCATTGACCTGTAGTGGGTGGGCCATAAGGAGCCGACAGGAGTCTGGGCTGGGCAGGGCAAGGGGCAGTGTAGGGCAGGGCAGGGCAAGAGGCAGAGAGGCAGTGGTCGGCAGCTGTAATTTCCCCTCATTATTCACCGTTATTCTGCCCAGAGCTCCCAGGATTGGTTAATGGGCACAAAGCAGAGAGTAGTGGTGAATGGTTGTTTCAGACTAGAGGGAAGTATACAGTGGTGTTCCCCAGGGGTCAGTATTAGGACCACTGCTCTTTTTGATATATATTAATGACCTGGACTTGGGTATAGAGGGTATAATTTCAAAGTTTGCAGATGACATGAAACTCGGAAATGTAGTAAACAATGTGGAGGATAGTAACAGACTTCAGGAGGACAGAGGCAGACTGGTGAAATGGGCAGACACATGGCAGATGAAATTTAACGCAGAGAAGTGTGAAGTGATACATTTTGGTAGGAAGAATGAGGAGAGGCAAAATAAACTAAATGGTACAATTTTAAAGGGGGTGCAGGAACAGAGAGACCTGGGGGTGAATGTACACAGGTTATTGAAGGTGGCAGGACAAGTTGAGAAGGCTGTAAAAAAACATATGGGATCCTGGGTTTTATTAGTAGAGGCACAGAGTACAAAAGCAAGGAAGTTATGCTGAACCTTTATAAAACACTGGTTAGGCCTCAGCTGGAGTATTGTGTTCAATTCTGGGCACCGCACTTTAGGAAGGATGTGAAGGCCTTAGAAAGGGTGCGGAGGAGATTTACTAGAATGGTTCCAGGGATGAGGGACTTCAGTTATGTGGAGAGACTGGAGAAGCTGGGATTGTTCTCCTTAGAACAGAGAAGGTTAAGGGGAGATTTAATAGAGGTGTTCAAAATTATGAAGGGTTTTGATAGAGTAAATAAGGAGAAACTGTTTCCAGTACCAGAAGGGTCGGTAACCAGAGGACACAGATTTAAGATAATCGGCAAAAGAATCAGAGGGAAGATGAGGAGAAATGTTTTTTACACAGCGAGTTGTTCTGATCTGGAATTCACTGCCTGAAAGGGCGGTGGAAGCAGATTCAATAATAACTTTCAAAAGGGAATTGGATAAATACTTGAAAATGAAACATTTGCAGGGCTATGGGGAAAGAGCAGGGGAGTGGGACTAATTGGATAGATCTTTCATAGAGTCGGCACAAGAACTCTGGGCTCATTCTTTTCTGTACGATTCTGATTTCAAGATTCAGATGCCTCCACTAGTCACTGCATGACAACTGCTAGAAGGACAACTGGCAGATAATGATTTTTAAATTGGAATAATTAATAATGTGGCTCTAGTTACAGACAATAAACAGTTGCTCGGCAACCTTACGTTGCCAGGGAAACACATAGCAACAGTGACAAGATGGATGAATACTTGAGGTGAATTTTGTTTGTTTGCAATTCTTTGTCCTTTTCCCGTGTGTGTTCTTGTTGTGAGTACAGTCGTACCTTTCAAACATTTGGTCGGAAGCAATGAGATGAGAAAGAGCCTCTCAGAAATTGAAGTGTGCAGTGCAACCATCCCTGGCACTAAATAATGAAGAGGAGTTTACATTGTCCAATCTGTAGCAAATCACATAACCATTTACTATAATCCAGTAAAGAGGTGATTACAATTGTTAGCAATTCTTAGAAAAGATCCATTTTCTTTGCTTCACAATGTGAAATTGTAGGCTGAGGTTTTCTGTGATTATTGGGTGCCCGATCTCTCTGCCTCGGACAGGCCGGGTTAACCCTCCCAGAGTATAAGGTAGAGTCGATGACTCGCAAAACGAGGCCTGTCGCAACTGATCTCTCTTATCTCCCGAGCACATCGTCCAGTCTATCACTGAACCAGCCAAGCACCAAAACTCATTTCAATCAGATCTGCAGCCGTGCCTCACCTAATGGAGCCGCAGCTGCTTTTCAAAACTTGGCATTTATACCTTCCTGAGAGAGAATCGTTTATTTTCTTTCCTCCTGTTGCTGGTTTCTAAGGAAATACAATGGGCCTGATAATAACACAGAGGCAGGACCTGAGTGGGGGTGGGGGGAGGGGCGGTGATATCGGGCGACAGGCATGCAACATTGTTATGGGCACCAGGATGAAAGGTTAAAGAGAAGAAACAAGGTGTACGGAGGATTGGGAGAGACAACTAGCACTAGTTCAGAAATAGGAGGGATCAGAGAGGGGTAAATGTGAGGCAGCCGAAGATGAGTTTGGAGCGCACGTGTGTAAATGCACGTAGCGTGGTAAATAAGGTCAGTGAGCTGCAGGCTCAAGTCACCACATGGGTCTATGATATAGAGGCAATAACAGAGACCTGGCTCAAAGAAGGGGAGGAATGGGGACTTAATATTCCTGGTTTCAAGGTATTCAGGAAAAATAGGGAAGGAAGGAAAGGAGGGGGTGGCAGCATTGATCAAAGAAACTATTATAGCACTGGAAAGGGATGATGGAGCTGAGGACTCAAAGACAGAATCTATTGGTTAGAATTAAGGAACAATAGAGGAGCTATTACACTACTGGGTGTATACTATAGGACACCAAATAGTGGGAAGGAGAGAGAGGAGCAAATTTGCAGGCAAATTACAGAAAGATGCAAGAGCGATAGAGTAGTGATAATGGGGGACTTTGATTAGACTGGGATAGTAACAGTATAAAGGGCAAAGAGGGGGAGGAATTCCTGAAATGTGTTCGGGAGAACTTTCTTGATCAGTGTGTTTCCAGCCCAATGAGGAAAGGACCAGTGCTGGATCTAGTTCTGGGGAATGAAGTGGGGCAAGTGGAGCATGTTTCAGTGGGGGAGCCTTTGGGGAACAGTGATCATAATATCATCAGATTTAGAATAGTTACAGAAAAGGGCAAGGAACATCAAGCATAAAAAATACTAAACTAGAGGAAGGCAAATTTCAGTGAGTTAAAAAGGGATCTTGCCTGGGGAGATCTGAATCAGAAATTGGTCAGCAAAACAGTAATTGAACAACGGAGACCTTCAAGGAGGAGATGGTTCGGGTACAGAGTAGACACGTTCCCACGAGAGTGAAGGAAGGGCATCCAAAGCTAGAGCTCCCCAGATGACTAAAGATATAGAGAATAAAATGAAACAGAAAAAGGAGGCTTAGGACAAATGTAAGATTCATAATATAGTAGAGAACCAGGCTGAATACAGAAAGTACAGAGGAGATTTAAAACAGGGAATGAGAGGGGCAAAGAGAGAGGGAGTATGAGAATAGATTAGTGCCTAACATAAAAGGTAATCCAGAAGTCTTTTATAAACATATAAATAGTAAAAGGGCAGTGAAAGGAAGGGTGGGACCGATTAGGGACCAAAAAGGAGATCTTCTTGAGGAGGCAGAGGGCACGGCTGAGACACTAAATGAATATTTCACATCGGTCTTCACTGGAGAAGAGTTCGCTGCCATTGTAGCAGTAAAGGAGGAGGGAGTAACGACACTGGATAGAATAAAAATAGATAAAGAGGAGGAACTTAAATGATTGGCAGTACTCAAAGTAGAAATTTTATTTTATTATCTTAATGGCGAGAAACTGGAAAGTACTGCAGTACAAAGGGATCTGGGGGTCCTAGTGCAAGAAAATCAAAAAGTTAGTTTGCAGGTGCAGCAGGTGATCAAGAAGGCCAACGCAATGTTGGCTTTTATTGCTAGGGGGATAGAATATAAAAACAGAGAGGTATTGCTGCAGTTATATAAGGTATTGGTGAGACCGCACCTGGAATACTGCATACAGTTTTGGTCTCCATATTTAAGAAAAGACATACTTGCTCTCGAGGCAGTACAAAGAAGGTTCACTCGGTTAATCCCGGGGATGAGGGGGCGGACATATGAGGAGAGGTTGAGTAGATTGGGGCTCTACTCATTGGAGTTCAGAAGAATGAGAGGCGATCTTATTGAAACATATAAGATTGTGAAGGGGCTTGATCGGGTGGATGCGGTAAGGATGTTCCCAAGGATGGGTGAAACTAGAACTCGGGGGCATAATCTTAGAATAAGGGGCTGCTCTTTCAAAACTGAGATGAGGAGAAACTTCTTCACTCAGAGGGTAGTAGGTCTGTGGAATTTGCTGCCCCAGGAAGCTGTGGAAGCTACATCATTAAATAAATTTAAAACAGAAATAGACAGTTTCCTTGAAGTAAAGGGAATTAGGGGTTACGGGGAGCGGGCAGGAAATTGGACATGAATTTAGATTTGAGGTTAGGATCAGATCAGCCATGATCTTATTGAATGGTGGAGCAGGCTCGAGGGGCCGATTGGCCTACTCCTGCTCCTATTTCTTATGTTCTTATGTTCTTAAAAGTCACCCGGTCCGGATGGGATGCATCCTGGGTTACTGAGGGAAGTAAGGGTGGAGATAGCGGAGACTCTGGCCACAATCTTCCAATCCTCCTTCGATAGGCGGGTGGTGCTGGAGGACTGGAGGATTGCAAATGTTACACCCTGGTTCAAAAAAGCTGAGAGGGTTAAACCCAACAATTACAGACCAGTCAGCCTAATGTCGGTGATGTGGAAACTTTTGGAGACAATAATCAGGGACAAAATTAATTGGCTCTTGCAAAATGAAAGTCAGCACGGATTTCTTAAAGGCATATTGAGTTTAACTAACTTAGTATCATAGTATCACAGTAGGTACAGCACAGGAGCAGGCCATTCGGCCCATCGTGCCTCTGCTGGCTCTTTGAAAGAGTTATCCAGTTCGTCCCATTCTCCTGCTCTTCCCTCATATCCCTGTAAAAAATTTTCCCTTCAAGTATTTATCCAATTCCCTTTTGAAAGTTATTATTGAATCTGCTTCCACCGCCCTTTCAGGCAGCGCATTCCAGATCAGAACAACTCACTGCGTAAAAAAATGTTTCCTCATCTCACCTCTGGCTCTTTTGCCGATCACCTTAAATCTGTGTCCTCTGGTTATCGGCCTTTCCACTAATGGGAACAGTTTCTTTCTCTCTACTCTGTCGAGACTCCTTATGATCTTGAGCACCTCTATCAAATCTCCTCGCAACCTTCTCTGCTCTAAGGGGAACAATCCCAGTTTCTCCAGTCTACCCGTGTAACTGAAGTCCCTCATCCCTGGAATCATTCTAGTAAATCTCTTCTGCACCTTCTCTAAGGCCTTCAGATCATTCCTAAAGTGTGGTGCCCAGAATTGGATATAATATTCCAGCTGTGGCCTAACCAGTGTTTTATAAAGGTTCATTATAACTTCCTTGCTTTTGTACTCTGTGCCTCTATTTATAAAGCCCAGGATCCCGTATGCTTTTTTAGCCGCTTTCTCAACCTGCCCTGCCATCTTCAATGACCTGTGTACATTCACCCCCAGATCTCTCTGCTCCTGCACCCCCTTTAGAATTATACCATTTAGTTTATATTGCATCTCCTCATTCTTCCTACCAAAATGTATCACTTCACACTTCTCTGCGTTAAATTTCATCTGCCACGTGTCCGCCCATTTCACCAGTCTGTCTCTGTCCTCCTGAAGTCTATCACTATCCTCCTCACTGTTCACTACACTTCCAAGTTTTGTGTCATCTGAAAATTTTGAAATTGTGCCCTGTACACCCAAGTCCAAGTCATTAATATATATCAAGAAAAGCAGTGGTCCCAGTACTGACCCCTGGGGAACACCACTGTACACCTCCCTCCAGTCCGAAAAACAACCGTTCACCACTACTCTCTGTTTCCTGTCACTGAGCCAATTTCCTATCCATGTTGCCACTGCCCCCTTTATTCCATGGGCTTCAACTTTGATGATAAGCCTATTATGTGACACTTTATCAAACACCTTTTGAAAGTCCATAGACACAATATCAACAGCTGCCCTCGTCAACCCTCTCTGTTATCTCATCACAAAACTCAATCAGGTTAGTTAAATATGATTTGCCTTTAACAGATCCATGCTGGCTTTTCTTAATTTATCCAAGTGACTGCTAATTCTGTCCCGGATTATCGTTTCTAAAAGTTTCCCCACCACTGAGGTTAAACTGACTGGCCTGTAGTTGCTGGGTTTATCCTTACACACTTTTTTGAACAAGGGTGTAACATTCTCAATTCTCCAGTCCTCTGGCACCACCCCCGTATCCATGGATGTTTGGAAGATTATGGCCAGCACCTCCGCAATTTCCACCCTTACTTCCCTCAGCAACCTAGGATGCATCCCATCCGGACCGGGTGACTTATCTTCTTTTACTGTGACTTTGGCAGCATCTTCTTCCTTGGTAAAAACAGATGTAAAGTACTCATTTAGTACCTCAGCCATGCCCTCTGCCTCCATGTGTAGATCTTCTTTTTGGTCCTTAATTGCCCCCACCCCTCCTCTTACTACCTGTTTACTGTTTACATTGCAGCAGAAGACTTATGGATTCCACATAGTAGACTTTTCTCTGTCTCTTTCGTCATCCCGGAAGGCTTTAATTGCCCTACCTTTCTGCCTCGTGGGAATGTACCTAGACTGCACCTGAATCATCTCCTCTTTAAAGGCTGCCCATTTTTCAATTACAGTTTTGCCTGCTAATTGGGCCAGATCCGTTCTCAACCCACTGAATTGGCCCTCCTCCAATTAAGTATTTTTACTTTAGATTGCTCCTTGTCCTTTTCCATATTTAATCTAAACCTTGTGATATTATGATCACTGTTCCCTAAATGTTCCCCCACTGACACTTGCTCCACTTGACCCACCTCATTCCCCAGAACTTGATTGAGTTCTTTGATGAAGTAACGGAGAGGGTTGATGAGGGGAGTGCGGTTGATGTTGTGTTTATGGACTTTCAAAAGGCATTTGATAAAGTGCCACATAATAGACTCATTAGCAAAATTAAAGCCCGTGGGATTAAAGGGACAGTGACAGCGTGGATACAAAATTGGCTAAAGGACAGAAAGCGGAGAGTAGTGGTGAACGGTTGTTTTTCAGACTGGAGGGAAGTTTACAGTGGTGTTCCCCAGGGGTCAGTATTAGGACCACTGCTCTTTTTGATATATATTAATGACCTGGACTTGGGTATAGAGGGTATAATTTCAAAGTTTGCAGATGACATGAAACTCGGAAATGTAGTAAACAATGTGGAGGATAGTAACAGACTTCAGGAGGACAGAGACAGACTGGTGAAATGGGCAGACACATGGCAGATGAAATTTAACGCAGAGAAGTGTGAAGTGATACATTTTGGTAGGAAGAATGAGGAGAGGCAAAATAAACTAAATGGTACAATTTTAAAGGGGGTGCAGGAACAGAGAGACCTGGGGGTGTATGTACACAGGTTATTGAAGGTGGCAGGACAAGTTGAGAAGGCTGTTAAATTTTGGTGTTCAAAGGTATTTGGGTGAGCTTGTGCACAAAACACAGAAGGTTAACATGCAGGTACAGCAAGCAATTAGGAAGGCAAATGGAATGTTGGCCTTTATTGCAAGGGGGTTGGAGTACAAGAGTAAGGAGGTCTGGCTACAATTGTACAGGGCTTTGGTGAGACCTCACCTGGAGCACTGCGTACAGTTTTGGTCTCCTTATCTAAGGAAGGATATACTTGCCTTAGAGGCGGTGCAACAAAGTTTCACTAGATTGATTCCTGGGATGAGAGGGTTGTCCTATGAGGAGAGATTGAGTAGAATGGGCCTATACTCTCTGGAGCTTAGAAGAATGAGAGGTGATCTCATTGAAACATATAAGATTCTGAGGGGGCTTGACAGGGTAGATGCTGAGATGTTGTTTCCCCTGGCTGGAGAGTCTAGAACTAAGGAGCATAGTCTCAAGGTAAGGGGTCAGCCATTTAAGACTGAGATGAGGAGAAATTTCTTCACTCAGAGGGTTGTGAATCTTTGGAATTCTCTACCCCAGAGGGCTGTGGATGCTCAGTCATTGAGTATATTCAAGGCTGAGATCGATAGATTTTTGGACTCTATGGGAATCAAGGGATATGGGGATCGGGTGGGAAAGTGGAAGGTCGAAGATCAGCCATGATCTTATTGAATGGTGGAACAGGCTCGAGGGGCCATATGGCCTACTCCTGCTTCTATTTCTTATGTTGTTTTGTTAAAAAAGCATATGGGATCCTAGGCTTTATTAATAGAAGCATAGAATGCAAAAGCAAGAAATTATGCTAAACCTTTATTAAACACTGGTTAGGCCTAGGCCTCAGCTGGAGTATTGTGTTCAATTCTGGGCACTGCACATTAGGAAGGATGTGAAGGCCTCAGAGAGGGTGCAGAGGAGATTTACTAGAATGGTTCCAGGGATGAGGGACTTCAGTTACGTGGAGAGACTGGAGAAGCTGGGATTGTTCTCCTTAGAGCAGAGAAGGTTAAGGGGAGATTTAATCGAGGTGTTCAAAATCATGAAGGGTTTTGATGGAGTAGATAAGGAGAAACTGTTTCCAGTGGCAGAAGGGTCGGTAACCAGAGGACACAGATTTAAGGTGAACGACAAGAGATGACATGAGGAAACAATTTTTTACGCAGCGAGTTGTTATGATCTGGAATGCGCTGCTTGAAAGGGTGGTGGGTTTCCTCAGAGGTTTCATCAGCCAGGTTTGAAGAGGGTATCCTTTGTTGCCTAGCAGCCACCCATTAAGGCTGGACCCAGGTCTGAACATGTCGGGGATGTTGGACTGCCACAGGATGAGTGCATCGTGGCAGCGCCCAGGGAGTCTGGCGCAGACCTGCACAAATCATTTTGTGTGGTTGCCCACCAGCTGAACATTGATGGAATGGAATCCATTGCGATTGCTGAATACTCCTGGTTGGTCAGGGCATGCTCGGATTGCCACGTGTGTGCAATCGATGGTACCCTGTCCCTGTGGGAGCCAGCCAGAGATGCGAATCAGAGTGGCCCGCTCATTCTGGCTATTTTCATTGCAGGGGAAGTTTACATAACTCCCAGCCCTGGAAACCAATCCATCAGTCACCTGCCTCATGCATTTATGTGCAGCGGACTGCGGGGCCCTTGATATGTCTCCGGAAGGGGCAAAAAGTTGAGGGTGTTGGTGACTTTCACAGCGACGGGTAAAGTGTGGCCACCAGCTCCAGCAGGGGGCAGCTCTTGATCTAGGAGACGGCAGACGTCTGCGATCACCTGACATGACACCCTGGGCCTCCGGAAGCACTGCTCTCCAGAGGCCAAGGAAGCTGAGCCTCTGTCTATAAACAGTGTCTCCTGTGACCTTGACCCCTCTGTTGCTCTCTTCTCTAATGTTCACCTCTCTATTGCCCCTCTCCCTGTTGTCCACCAAAATTTCTATGATTCTATGGCTGGGGAGTGGGACTAGCTGCATTGCTCTTGCATAGAGCCAGCACGGACTTGATGGGCCGAATGGCCTCTTCATACTCTAACCTTTCTATGATTCTAAGTTATTATACTTTGCACCCTGTGCATTAAATATTTGCACCATTCCCATTGTATTTAGTCAAACACAGACAATGTGAACTCCTGTCAGTGTCTGAGAAAGATCTTTTGAGAAACTCATTTCTCAAGCATTCTTCAATGAGATTTCTCCTGACACTTCAAATTCAAAGCAATTCAGTTCAGTCCTTTCAATAAAGTTATCTCTCAGGCAGCTAAAGCCCTTTATCATCCTGCTTCTCCAGTGTGGATCTATCTGCTTTGTGATGAGCCTGTGTGCACTGCTCCTATTCAAGCATCAATGAGAGACCTGCCGCCCTCTCTCCTCTCTGATGTAGCCTGTCATGTCATTAAGTTGTCATGTCTGAAGATGATGCAGTCTGCAATCTTTCAGATAACGCTGGATACACAGTTCAGTCCTCAGGTACATGGCAGCCACCAATGCCTGCAGCTCTCCTTACCTCATAGAACGTAAAGGTGAACTTCCGTTCAAATCGTGCTTTTCACAACCCTCGGACGTCCCAGTGCTTCACGGCCAATGAAGTACTTTTGAAGTGTAGTCACTGTTGTAATGTAGGGAACGCAGCAGCCAATTTGCGCACAGCAAGATCCCACAAACAGCAATGTGATAATGACCAGATCATCCATTACAGTGATGTTGATTGAGGGATACATTTTGGCCAGGAGACGGGGGAGAACTCCCCTGCTCTTCTTCAAAATAGTGCTGTGGGATATTTTACAGATGGGGCCTCGGTTTAATGACTCATCCGAAATATTGCACCTCCAACGGTGCAGCACTCCCTCAGTACTGCACCTCCGACAGTGCAACGCTCCCTCAGTACTGCACCTCCGACAGTGCAGCGTTCCCTCAGTACTGACCCTCCGACAGTGCAGCGCTCCCTCAGTACTGACCCTCCGACAGTGCAGCGCTCCCTCAGCACTGACCCTCCGACAGTGCAGCGCTCCCTCAGCACTGGCCCTCCGACAGTGCAGCGCTCCCTCAGCACTGGCCCTCCGACAGTGCAGCGCTCCCTCAGTACTGACCCTCCGACAGTGCAGCGCTCCCTCAGCACTGACCCTCCGACAGTGCAGCGCTCCCTCAGTACTGACCCTCCGACAGTGCAGCGCTCCCTCAGCACTGACCCTCCGACAGTGCAGCGCTCCCTCAGCACTGACCCTCCGACAGTGCAGCGCTCCCTCAGCACTGACCCTCCGACAGTGCAGCGCTCCCTCAGCACTGACCCTCCGACAGTGCAGCGCTCCCTCAGCACTGACCCTCCGACAGTGCAGCGCTCCCTCAGCACTGACCTTCTGACATTGCAGCACTCCCTCAGTACTGACCCTCCGACAGTGCAGCGCTCCCTCAGCACTGACCCTCCGACAGTGCAGCGCTCCCTCAGTACTGACCCTCCGACAGTGCAGCGCTCCCTCAGTACTGCACTGAAGTGTCAGCCTGGATTATGTGCTCAAGTCTCTGGAGTGGGGCTTAAGCCCATGACCTTCTGACTCAGAGGTGAGAGAGCTGCCCGCTGAGAATGTAATTTTCTGCTTCTGGCAGTGACCAGAACTGAACCCAGCCTCCAGGTGGGGCCTGACCAAAGCTCTATACAACTGAAGCATAACTTCCTCCCCTTTGTATTCCAGCCCCCACCTTGAGATAAACTCCACCATTCCATTAGACTTTTTGATTGCTTTTTGCAGCTGTACCCCAGCTTTTAGTGATTTGTGCATCACCTCATCAAAAAAACAAATAGATTAGTCAGACCTGACCTACCCTTCAAAAATCCACGCTGACTCTATCAAATGCTCAGTCACTCATTCTCTGATAATAGATTTCAATAACTTCCCCACAACGGATGTTAGGATGACAGGTCTGTAGTTTCTGTTTCTCCCTCCCTCCCTTCTTAAATACTGGATTGACATTTGCAATTTTCCAATCCAAAGGCACAATCCCTGAATCTGGAGAAGGTTGGAAAACGATGACTAATACATCTGCAATTTGCTTTTTTCTGCAATTCTTTTAATTCCCTGGGGTGGAGTTCATTTGGTCCTGGAGATTTACCTACTTTAAGTCCCATTATTTTCTACATTATCATTTTTAATTTATATCAAATCGACTAAGTTCCTCCCCTTGACTTAATTTTAGGTTCCCTTGTATTTAATTGCCTTTCTCCACAGTGAAAATGGATACAAGATCCTCATTTAACTAGTCTGCCATTTACTTTATTGTCCTTGATTGCCTCACCTGCATCTATCTTTAATGGGCCCATATTCCTCCTTAACGCTCTCTTTGACTTAATATATTTATATTAACCATTGTAGCAGTAAAGGAGGACGTAGTAGTGATATTGGACAGGATAAAAATAGATAAAGGGGAGGAACTTAAAAGATTGGCAGTACTCAAAGTAGAAAAGTCACCCGGTCCGGATGTGATGCATCCTGGATTACTGAGGGAAGTAAGGGTGGAAATTACGGAGACTCTGGCCACAATCTTCCAATCCTCCTTCGATATGGGGATGGTGCTGGAGGACTGGAGAATTGCAAATGTTACACCCCTCTGTTCAAAAAAGGGAGGGGGCTAAACCTGGCAATTACAGGCCAATCAGCCTAACGTCAGAGGTGGGGAAACTTTTAAAGACAATAATCTGAGACAAAATTAATTGGCACTTGGAAAAATATGGGCTAATAAATGAAAGTCAGCACGGATTTGTTCAAGGAAAATCGTGTTTGACTCACTTGATTGAGTTGTTTGATGAAGTAACGGAGAGGGTTGATGAGGGTAGAGTGGATGATGTTGTGTATATGGACTTTCAAAAGGCATTTGATGAAGTGCATCACTTCACACTTCTCTGCGTTAAATTTCATCTGCCATGTGTCCGCCCATTTCACCAGTCTGTCTCTGTCCTCCTGAATAATAGACATTGAAGCAAAATTATAAGGTTGGAGTGCCAAGTGCTGGAAAGTGGGATTAAGCTGGATAGCTCTTTTTTGGCTGGTGCGGACACAATGGGTCGAATGGCCTCCTTCTGTCCCGTAACTTTCTATGATTCTATGAAACTATGAAAGGGATAGGGGCACCTTTGATACAAAATTGGCTAAGGGACAGAAAGCAGAGAGTAGTGGTGAACGGTTGTTTTTCAGACTAGAGGGAAGTATACAGTGGTGTTCCCCAGGGGTCAGTATTAGGACCACTGCTCTTTTTGAGATATATTAATGACCTGGACTTGGGTATAGAGGGTATAATTTCAAAGTTTGCAGATGACAAGAAACTTGAGATGTAATAAACAATGTGGAGGATAGTAACAGACTTCAGGAGGACAGAGACAGACTGGTGAAATGGGCAGACACATGGCAGATGAAATTTAATGCAGAGAAGTGTGAAGTGATGCATTTTGGTAGGAAGAATGAGGAGAGGCAAAATAAACTAAATGGTACAATTTTAAAGGGGGTGCAGGAACAGAGAGACCTGGTGGTGAATGTACACAAATCTTTGAAGGTGGCAGGACAAGTTGAGAAGGCTGTGAAAAAAGCATTCGGGATCCTGGGCTTTATTAATAGAGGCACAGAGTACAAAAGCAAGGAAGTTATGCTAACCCTTTATAAAACACTGGTTCGGCCTCAGCTGGAGTATTGTGTTTAATTCTGGGCACCACACTTTAGGAAGGATGTGAAGGCCTCAGAGAGGGTGCAGAGGAGATTTACTAGAATGGTTCCAGGGATGAGGGACTTCAGTTACATGGAGAGACTGGAGAAGCTGGGATTGTTCTCCTTAGAGCAGAGAAGGTTAAGGGGAGATTTAATAGAGGTGTTCAAAATCATGGTAGAAGAGTCAGTAACCAGAGGACACAGATTTAAGGTGATCGACAAAAGAACCAGAGGGGAGATGAGGAAACATTTTTTACGCAGCGAGTTGTGATGATCTGGAATGCGCTGCCTGAAAGGGCGGTGGAAGCAGATTCAATAATAACTTTCAAAAGGGAATTGGATAAATACTTGAAGGGAAAAAAATGACAGGGATATGGGGAAAGAGCAGGGGAGTGGGACTAATTGTATAAGAACATAATTATAAGAAATAGGAGCAGGAGTAGGCCAATCGGCCCCTCGAGCCTGCTCCACCATTCAATAAGATCATGGCTGATCTGATCCTAACCTCAAATCTAAATTCATGTCCAATTTCCTGCCCGCTCCCCGTAACCCCTAATTCCCTTTACTTCTAGGAAACTGTCGATTTCTGTTTTAAATTTATTTAATGATGTAGCTTCCACAGCTTCGTGGGGCAGCAAATTCCACAGACCTACTACCCTCTGAGTGAAGAAGTTTCACCTCATTTCAGTTTTGAAAGAGCAGCCGCTTATTCTAAGATTATGCCCCCTAGTTCTAGTTTCACCCATCCTTGGGAACATCCTTACCGCATCCACCCGATCAAGCCCCTTCACAATCTTATATGTTTCAATAAGATCGCCTCTCATTCTTCTGAACTCCAATGAGTAGAGTCCCAATCTACTCAACCTCTCCTCATATGTCCGCCCCCTCATCCCCGGGATTAACCGAGTGAACCTTCTTGTACTGCCTCGAGAGCAAGTATGTCTTTTCTTAAGTATGGAGACCAAAACTGTATGCAGTATTCCAGGTGCGGTCTCACCAATACCTTATATAACTGCAGCAATACCTCCCTGTTTTTATATTCTATCCCCCTCGCAATAAAAGCCAACATTCCGTTGGCCTTCTTGATCACCTGCTGCACCTGCATACTAACTTTTTGATTTTCTTGCACTAGGACCCCCAGATCCCTTTGTACTGCAGTACTTTCCAGTTTCACGCCATTAAGATAATAACTTGCTCTCTGATTTTTCCTGCCAAAGTGCATAACCTCACATTTTCCAATATTGTATTGCATCTGCCAAATCTCCGCCCACTCACCCAGCCTGTCTATATCCCCTTGTAGGTTTTTTATGTCCTCCTCACTCTCTACTTTCCCTCCCATCTTTGTATCATCTGCAAACTTTGATACGTTACACTCGGTCCCCTCCTCCAAATCGTTAATATAGATTGTAAAGAGTTGGGGACCCAGCACCGACCCCTGCAGAACACCACTGGCTACTGGTTGCCAGTCCGAGAATGAACCATTTATCCCAACTCTCTGCTTCCTGTTAGATAACCAATCCTCCACCCATGCCAGAATATTACCCCCAATCCAGTGATTCTTTATCTTGAGCAATAATCTTTTATGTGGCACCTTGTCGAATGCCTTCTGGAAGTCTAAATACACTACGTCCACTGGTTCCCCTTTATCCACCCTGTACGTTATGTCCTCAAAGAACTCAAGCAAATTTGTCAGACATGACTTCCCCTTCGTAAAGCCATGCTGACTTTGTCCTATTAAATTATGTTTATCCAAATGTTCTGCTACTGCCTCCTTAATAATAGACTCCAAAATTTTACCCACCACAGATGTTAGGCTAACTGGTTTATAATTTCCAGCCTTCTGCCTACTACCCTTTAAAAGAGCCGGCACAGGCACGATGGGCCAAATGGCCTCCTTCTGTGCTGTAACATACTATGATACTACGATAAAAATGTTTACTGTTAGTTTTTATATCCTGAGCAGGTTCCTGTTCATACTCCCTCTTTCCATTGACTTCAATTGAAAAGATAGTCAGAGCAGGTAAATGATCTGCTGATTCACTATCATCTGCTTTCCACCCCCCTCCCAGGACTTCACTAAACCCAAAAAAAGTTTCACAAATCTGCAGTTTCCTCTTTATTAAATCTCTCTGCTCAAGTGCTTTGTGTTATGAAAAAGATCTTAAATTTAAATGTTTCGATTTGGAACTTTTATTCACAATGTTCCTCTAGACTGAATAATGATATAAATGATAATAATCCTTTTCTTTAATATTTGTTTTGAGTTTTTGGTAAACATGAACAGAGGAAATGTTGCTGCTGTAACCATGCATTAAAAATAAAGATTAACCAATTCCAACAGTGACTACATTTCAAAAGTACTTCATTGGCTGTCAAGCGCTTTGGGACGCTTTGAGGTTGTTAAAGGCACTGTAGGAATGCAAGTCAATCTTTCCTTTAGCTAAAGGTGATATTGGTAGAAAGAGGTGGATCATTTCCATTGGTTCTTTGCCTGGTGATATCCCGGTGTCTGCCCAACATTTTCCCTTCCAAGCGAAATCATGTTTGACAAACCTATCAGAATTTTTTGAGAATGTAACTAGCAAGGTAGATAAAGGGGAATCAGTGGATGTCGTATATTTGGATTTTCAAAAGGCATTCGATAAGGTGCCACATAAAAGGTTGTTACACAAAATAAGGGCTCATGGGATTGGGGGGTAATATATTAACATGGATAGAGGATTGGTTAATGGACAGAAAACAGAGAGTAGAGATAAACGGGTCATTTTCAGGTTGGCAGGCTGTAACTAGTGGGGTGCCGCAGGGATCAGTGCTTGGGCCTCAGCTATTTACAATCTATATTAATGACTTGGATGAAAGGACCGAGTGTAATGTATCCAAGTTTGCTGACAATACAAAGCTAGAGTCCCAAAGGCTATGTTGCCTGCCCGGTGCCAGGGTTAAGGACATCTCCTCCGGGCTGGAGAAGAACTTGGAGTGGGAGGGGGAGGATCCAGTTGTCATGGTCCACGTAGGTACCAACGACATAGGTAGGACTAAGAAAGAGGTTCTGCTGAGGGAGTTTGAGCAGCTAGGGACTAAATTAAAAAGCAGAACCACAAAGGTGATAATCTCTGGATTATTACCTGAGCCAAGAGCAAATTGGCACAGAGTAAATCAGATCAGAGAGATGAATGTGGCTCAAAGATTAGTGTGGGAGAAGTGGGTTTCAATTCATGGGGCACTGACACCAGTACTGGGGAAAGAGAGAGCTGTTCCGTTGGGACGGGCTACACCTGAACCATGCTGGGACCAGAGTTCTAGCGAATCGAATAACTAGGGAGGTAGATAGGGCTTTAAACTAAATTAAAGTGGGGTGGGTGGGGGAGGGGGTCCCAATGGAGAGAAATCTAGAATGCGAAAGAGAAAGTGATTGGGGTAAGGATAACCAGATTGGAAGGGACAGAGCGCACAAACAAAAGAGTGCACTAACAAATAGGGTCCAGGTAAGAAAAAATGGTAATAAGACAAATAGGACCATTGTACAAAAAATGTTAAGATGTCTAAAAATGTTAAAAAGACAAATCTAAAGGCACTGTATCTGAACACACGAAGCATTCGTAATACGGTAGATGAATTAACAGCGCAAATAGATGTAAACGGATATGATATAATTGCGATTACAGAGACATGGCTGCAGGGTGACCAAGGCTGGGAGCTGAATATCCAAGGGTACTCGATATTTAGGAAGGACAGGCAAAAAGGAAAAGGAGGTGGGGGTGACATTGTTAGTAAAGGATGAAATCAGAGCAATAGTGAGATAGGATATTGGCTCAGAAAATCAAGATGTAGAATCAGTCTGGGTGGAGTTAAGAAGCACCAAGGGGCAGAAAACACTGGTGGGAGTTGTCTATAGGCCTCCAAACAGTAGTGGTAATGTAGGGGACGGCATCAAACAGGAAATTAGAGATGCATGTAACACGGGTACTACAGTAATCATGGGTGACTTTAATCTACATACAGACTGGCCAAACCAAATTAGCAATAATACTGTGGAGGATGAATTCCTGGAGTGTATACGAGATGGTTTTTTAGACAAGTACATTGAGGAACCAACTAGGGAACAGGCTATCCTAGATTGGGTATTGTGCAATGAGAAGGGGTTAATTAATAATTTTGTTGTGCGGGGTCCTTTAGTGACCATAACATGATAGAATTCTTCACTGAGATGGAAAGTGAAGTAGTCCAATCCGAAACTAGGGTCCTAAATCTAAACAAAGGAAACTACGAAGGTATGAGGAGAGAGTTGGCTGTGACAGATTGGGAAGCTTCATTAAAAGGCATGACGGTGGATAGGCAATGGGTAACATTTAAGGAATGAATGCATGAATTGCAACAATTATACATTCCTTTCTGGCACAAAAACACAAAAGGAAAAGCAGCCCAACCATGGCTAACAAAAGAAATTAAGGATATTATTCGATCCAAAGAGGAGTCATAAAGTTGCCAGAAAAAGTAGCAAGCCTGAGGATTGGGAGCGGTTTAAAATTCAGCAAAAAAAGGACCAAGAGATTGATTAAGAGAGGAAAAATAGAATATGAGAGTAAACTTGCAAGGAACATAAAAGTGGGCTGTAAAAACTTCTACAAGTACATAAAAAGAAAAAGATTAGTGAAGACAAATGTAGGTCCCTTACAGTCAGAAACGGGAGAATTTATAATGGGGAACAGGGGAAATGGCAGAGCAATTAAACAAATACTTTGGTTCTGTCTTCACGGAAGAGGACACAAATAACTTCCCAGAAATGCTAGGGAACCAAGGGACTCGTGAGAAGGAGGAATTAAAGGAAATTAGTAAAAAAATAGTGCTGGAGAAATTAATGGGACTGAAAGCCGATAAATCCCCAGGGCCTGATAATCAGCATCCCAGAGTGCTAAAAGAGGTAGCCATGGAAATAGTGGATGCACTGGTTGTCATCTTCCAAAATTCTATAGATTATGGAACAGTTCCTGCAGATTGGAGGGTGGCAAATGTAACCCCACTATTTAAAAAAAGGGAGAGAGAAAACAGGGAACTACAGACCGGTTAGCCTAACATCAGTAGTGGGGAAAATGCTAGAGTCTATTATAAAGGATGTGATAACAGGTCACTTAGAAAATATCAATGGAATTAGACAAAGTCAACATGGATTTATGAAAGGGAAATTGAGTTTGACAAACCTACTGGAGTTTTTTGAGGATGTAACTGGTAGAATAGATAAGGGAGAACCAGTGGATGTGGTTTATTTGGATTTTCAGAAGGCTTTTGATACAGTCCCACTTAAGAGATTAGCGTGCAAAATTAAAGCACATGGGATTGGGGGGAATATACTGGCATGGATTGAAAATTGGTTGACATACAGGAAACAGAGAGTAGGAATAAATGGGTCTTTTTCGGGGTGGCAGGCAGTGACTAGTGGGGTACCGCAGGGATCAGTGCTTGGGCCCCAGCTATTCACAATATATATCAATGATTTGGATGAGGGAACCAAATGTAATATTTCCAAGTTTGCTGACGACACAAAACTAGGTGGGATCGTGAGTTGTGAGGAGGATGCAAAGAGGCTTCAAGGCGATTTAGACAAGTTGAGTGAGTGGACCAATACATGGCAGATGCAGTATAATGTGGATAAATGTGAAGTTATCCACTTCGGAAGGAAAACAGAAAGGCAGAGTATTATTTAAATGGTGATAGATTGGGAAATGTTGATGTACAAAGGGATCTGGGTGTCCTTGTACACCAGTCACTGAAAGCAAACATGAAATCAAGCAGTTAGGAAGGCAAATGTTCTGTTGGCCTTCATTGCAAGAGGATTTGAGTACAGGAGCAAGGATGTCTTACTGCAGTTATACAGGGCCTTGGTGAGACCACACCTGGAGTATTGTGTGCAGTTTTGGTTTCCTTACCTAAGAAAGGATATACTTGCCATAGAGGGAGTGCAGCGAAGGTTCACCAGACTGATTCCTGGGATAGCAGGACTGTCGTATGAGGAGAGATTGGGTCGACTCGGCCTGTATTCACTTGAGTTTAGAAGATGTCGATGAGAGGGGATCTCATTGAAATATATAAAATTCTGACAGGGCTAGACAGACTAGATGCAGGGAGGATATTTCCCCTGGCTGGGGGGTCCAGAACAAGGGGTCACAGTCTCAGGATACGGGGTAGGACATTTCAGACTGAGATGAGGAGAAATTTCTTCACTCAGAGGGTGGTGAACCTGTGGAATTCTCTACCACAGAAGGCTGTGGAGGCCAATTCACTGAATATATTTAAGAAGGAGCTAGATAGATTTCGAGACACAAAAGGGATCAAGGGGTATGGGGAGAGAGCGGGAATATGGTATTGAGATAGAGGATCAGCCATGATCATATTGAATGGTAGAGCAGGCTCGAAGGGCCGAATGGCCGACACCTGCTCCTGTTTTCTGTTTCTATATTTCTATTCCACAATCAACTGATCAGATCAAAACTCTGCAATCCTGCCACATCCAGTCTTGAATGGTGATGGACAATTAAACAAGTATCGGGAAGAGGAGGCTCTGTGAACATCCCCACCCTCAATGATGGCGGAGTCCAGCGCGTGAGTGCAAAAGACAAGGCTGAAGCGTTTGCAACCATCTTCAGCCAGATGAGCCGAGTGGATGATCCATCTCGGCCTCCTCCCGATATCCCCACCATCACAGAAGCCAGTCTTCAGGCAATTCGATTCACTCCACGTGATATCAAGAAATGGGTGAGTGCACTGGATACAGCAAAGGCTATGGGCCCCGACAACATCCCAGCTGTAGTGCTGAAGACTTGTGCTCCAGAACTAGCTGCAGCTCTAGCCAAGCTGTTCCAGTACAGCTACAACACTGGCATCTACCCGACAAAGTGGAAAATTGCCCAGGTATGTCCTGCTCACAAAAAGCAGGACAAATCCAATCCAGCCAATTACCGCCCCATCAGTTTACTCTCAATCATCAGCAAAGTGATGGAAGGTGTCGTCGACAGTGCTATCAAGCGGCACTTACTCACCAATAACCTGCTCACCGATACTCAGTTTGGGTTCCGCCAGGACCACTCGGCTCCAGACCTCATTACAGCCTTGGTCCAAACATGGACAAAAGAGCTGAATTCCAGAGGTGAGGTGAGAGTGACTGCCCTTGACATTAAGGCAGCATTTGACCGATTGTGGCACCAAGTCTTGCTGCAACTGTACAGGGCTCTGGTGAGATAGTTTTGATCCCCTTACCTAAGGAAGGATATACTTGGCTTCGAGGCTGTGCAACAAAGTTTCACTAGATTGATTCCTGGTATGAGAGGGTTGTCCTATGAGGAGAGATTGAGTAGAATGGGCCAATATTCTCTGGAGTTTAGAAGAATGAGAGATGATCTCATTGAAGCGGATAAAGTTCTTAGAGAAATAAAGACAGAAAGTGCTGGAGAAGCTCAGCATTCAGGCAGCATCTGTGGAGAAAGAAACAGAGTTAATGTTTCAGGTCGAAGACCTTTCGTCAGAACTGGAAGATGTTAAAGAGTTAAAGTTTTTAAGCGAGTGCAAAACCAAGAGAAAGGTGGAGGGGAGGGGAGGAAAGAACAAAAGGGAAGGTCTGTGATAGGGTGGGGGGCAGGAGTGATTAAATGACAAAAAGGATGATGGTGCAAGGCAAGGAGGGTGGGAATGGGACAAGTGAAGAAACAAAAGATTGGTCAGGAGTAGCTGTAAATGGCAACATCAGAACCATTACCAGCACCGGCTGACCGAAAAAATGGGAGCAGTGATTCTGATCTGAAGTTATTGAAATCAGTGTTGAGTCCGGAAGGTTGTAAAGGGCCTAATCGATAGATGAGGTGCTGTTCCTCGAGCTTCCATTGAGCTTCGTTGGAACAGAGTAAGAGGCCGAGGACAAAGAGGTCAGAGTGGGAGTGGGATGGGGAATTAAAATGGCCAACGACCGTCAGGTCAGGGTCACACGGCGGACAGAGCTGAGGTGTTCAGCAAAGCGATCACCTGGTCTGCGTTTGGACTCCCCAATGTAGAGGAGACCGCATTGTGAGCAGCGAATACAGCGTACTGAATTGAAAGAATCATAGAATCATAGAAGGTTACAGCACGGAAGGAGGCCATTCGTCCCATCGAGTCCATGCCAGCTCTATGCAAGAACAATCCAGCTAGTCCCACTCCCCCGCCCTATCCCCTTAGCCCTGCAAATTTTTTCCTTTCCAGTTCCCTTTTGAAGGCCATGATTAAATCTGCTTCCACCACCCTCTCGGGCAGTGCATTCCAGATCCTAACCACTCTCTGTGTGAAAAAGTAAATTGCTGTTTCACCTGGAAGGAGTGTTTGGGGCCCTGGACGATGGGAAGGGAGGAGGTGAAGGGGCAGGTGTTGCATCTCCTGCGCTCGGACGGGAAGGTGACATGGGGAGGAGAGCAGGTGTTGGGGGTATACCAGGGCGTCGCGGAGGGAACGGTCCTTTTGGAATGCTGAAAGGGGAGGGGAGGGGAAGATGTGATTGGTGGTGGGATCGTGCTGGAGATGGAGGAAATGGCGGAGGATGATATGTTGAATGTGGAGGCTGGTGGGGTGGACGGTGAGGGCGAGGGGGATCCTATCATGGTTCTGGGAGGAAAGGGAAGGGGTGAGGGCAGAAGTACAGGGAATAGCCCGTCTTAGAAAATTCTTAGAGGGCTTGACAGGGGAGATGCTGACAGTCTGTTTCCCCTGGCTGGAGAATCTAGAACTAGGGGGCATAGTCTCAGGACCTGGTCCTGTGTAATGAGTCAGGATTAATTAATAATGTCCTAGTTAAGGATCCCCTTGGAACGAGCGACCACAACATGGTTGAATTCCATATCCAATTAGAGGGTGAGAAGGTTGGTTCTCAAACAAGCGTACTGAGCTTGAATAAAGGAGACTATGATGGTATGAGAGCGGAATTGATTAAAGTGGACTGGGAAAATAGATTAAAGGGTAAGACGGTACATGAGCAGTGGTGTTCATTTAGGGAGTTATTTTACAACTTTCAAAATAAATATATTCCACTGAGGAAAAAAGGGTGTAAAAGAAATGACAGCCATCCGTGGCTAAGTAAAGAAATCAAGGATAGTATCCGACTAAAAACAAGGACATATAAGGTAGCCAAACTTAGTGGGAGGATAGAAGATTGGGAATTCTTCAAAAGACAGCAAAAAGTAACTAAAGGATTGATTAAGAAAGGGAAGTTAGATTATGAAAAGAAATTAGCAAAAAATATAAAAACAGATAGCAAGAGTTTCTATAGTTATATAAAAAGAAAAAGGGTGGCTAAGGCAAACATAGGTCCTTTAGAGGATGAGACCGGGAAATTAATGGTGGGAAACATGGAGATGGCAAAAATGCTGAACAAATATTTTGTTTCAGTCTTTACGGTAGAGGACACTAAGAATATCCCAACACTGGACAAACAGGGGACTCTCGGGGGGGAGGAGCTAAATACGATTAAAATCACTCAAGAGATGGTACTCAGTAAAATAATGGGACTCAAGGCGGATAAATCCCCTGGACCTGATGGCTTCCATCCTAGGGTCTTGAGGGAAGTGGCAGTAGGGATTGTGGATGCTTTGGTGATAGTTTTCCAAAATTCCCTGGACTCAGGAGAGGTCCCGGCAGATTGGAAAACTGCTAATGTAACACCGTTATTTAAAAAGGGTAGTAGGCAGAAGGCTGGAAATTATAGGCCAGTTAGCTTAACATCTGTGGTGGGTAAAATTTTGGAGTCTATTATTAAGGAGACAGTAACGGAACATTTAGATAAGCATAATTTAATAGGACAAAGTCAGCATGGCTTTATGAAGGGGAAGTCATGTCTGACAAATTTGCTTGAGTTCTTCGAGGATATAACTTATAGGGTGGATAAAGGGGAACCAGTGGACGTAGTGTATTTAGACTTCCAGAAGGCATTCGACAAGATGCCACATAAAAGATTATTACTTAAGATAAAAAATCACGGGATTGGGAGTACAAAAAGTGCAGGGGGATACTTAAAAAAGAAATTAGGAGATCAAGGAGGGGCCATGAAATAACACTGGCGAGCAAAATAAAGGAAAATCCTAAGATGTTTTATAAGTATATTAAGGGTAAGAGGATGACTAGGGAAAAAATAGGGCCCATTAGGGACAAAAATGGCAATCTGTGTGTGGAGCCGGCAGATGTAGGAGGGGTTCTAAATGAATTTTTTGCATCTGTTTTCACTATGGAGAAGGACGATGTAGACATAGAAATACGGCAGGGGGACTGTGATATACTCGAACATATTAACATCGAGCGGGAGGAGGTATTGGCGGTTTTAGCAGGCCTAAAAATGGATAAATCCCCAGGCCCGGACGAAATGTATCCCAGGCTACTGTGTGAGGCAAAGGAGGAGATTGCGGGGGCTCTGACACATATATTCAGAACCTCTCTGGCCACAGGGGATGTGCCAGAGGACTGGAGAACCGCTAATGTAATGCCATTATTCAAGAAGGGGAGTAGGGAAAAACCGGGGAACTACAGGCCAGTGAGCCTAACATCAGTGGTAGGAAAATTATTGGAAAAAATTCTGAAGGACAAAATTAGTCTCCACTTGGAGAAGCAAGGATTAATCAGGGATAGTCAACATGGCTTTGTCAAGGGAAGATCATGTCTGACTAATTTGATTGAATTTTTTGAGGGGGTGACTAGGCGTGTGGATGAGGGTAACGCAGTGGATGTGGTATACATGGATTTCAGTAAGGCCTTCGATAAAGTCCCCCACAGGAGACTGGCCAAGAAGGTACGAGCCCATGGAATCCAGGGTGCCTTGGCACTTTGGATACAAAACTGGCTTAGTGGCAGAAGGCAGAGGGTGATGGTCGAAGGTTGTTTTTGTAACTGGAAGCCTGTGGCCAGTGGGGTACCACAGGGATCGGTGCTGGGTCCCTTGCTGTTTGTGGTCTACATTAATGACTTGGATATGAATGTAAAAGGTATGATCAGTAAGTTCGCTGATGATACAAAAATTGGTAGGGTGGTAAATAGCGAGGAGGATAGCCTCAGTCTGCAGGACGATATAGATGGGTTGGTCAGATGGGCGGAACAGTGGCAAATGGAATTTAACCCGGAAAAGTGCGAGGTGATGCACTTTGGAGGGACTAACAAGGCAAGGGAATACACAATGAATGGGAGGACCCTAGGCAAGACAGAGGGTCAGAGGGATCTTGGTGTGCAAGTTCACAGATCCCTGAAGGCGGCGGAACAGGTAGATAAGGTGGTAAAGAAGGCATATGGGATACTTGCCTTTATTAGCCTAGGCATAGACTATAAGAGCAAGGAGGTTATGATGGAGCTGTATAGAACACTGGTTAGGCCACAGCTGGAGTACTGTGTGCAGTTCTGGTCGCCACACTACAGGAAGGATGTGATCGCTTTGGAGAGGGTGCAGAGGAGATTCACCAGGATGTTACCAGGGCTGGAGCGCTTCAGCTATGAAGAGAGACTGGGAAGATTGGGTTTGTTTTCCTTGGAGCAGAGGAGGCTGAGGGGGGACATGATTGAGGTGTACAAAATTATGAGGGGCACAGATAGGATGGATACTAAGGAGCTTTTTCCCTTCGTTGAGGGTTCTATAACAAGGGGACATAGATTCAAGGTAAAAGGCGGGAGGTTTAGAGGGGATTTTAGAAAGAACTTTTTCACCCAGAGGGTGGTTGGAGTCTGGAACTCACTGCCTGAAAGGGTTGTGGAGGCAGGAACCCTCACAACATTCAAGAAGCATTTGGATGAGCACTTGAAATGCCATAGCATACAAGGCTACGGACCAAATGCTGGAATATGGGATTAGAGTAGACAGGGCTTGATGGCCGGCGCGGACACGATGGGCCGAAGGGCCTCTATCCGTGCTGTATGACTCTATGACTCTGTAATAGATTTTTGGACACTAAGGGAATCAAGGGGATCAGGCGGGAAAGTGGAGTTGAGGTCGAAGATCAGCCATGATCTTATTGAATGGTGGAGCAGGCTCGAGGGGCTGAATGGCCTACTCCTGCTCCTATTTCATGTGTTCTTATGTTCAAACAACACCAAAAATTCATCGCTGTTGAAGGGACCTTGCTGTGCACTAAACGGCTGCTCTGTTTGCCCAAATAACAGGCGTCACAGCATTTCAAGTTAATTTGTTGTACGTTTGAGATGTTTCTGAGAGAGGCCGATCCAAGACTTCTTTCGAGAGGAGAGTGGTTCAATGGGGACAGAGATTGGGGATCGGTGCACGTGTGGAAATAATTATATTGTCCGAACTACTGGAACAGCGAACCTGTGATTACTGAAAGTGTCAATTAGAAGCTCGATTCATCAATTTTAATATAAAATTTAATATCAATGAAAACATGCTCCTGATATTAGAGACTGGACAAACATTGCAGATTCTAACTGGCAGGACTCTATCTTGCACGCATGGATGAGAACAACATTCGTCTCACACAGTCGTTCCAATTTAGATGCACTCGACATAGATCACAAAACGACAAGAGTATCCATTATAGAAATAACACAGTCAGAGAGTCCCCAATTATTTTTAATAGCCACATTTATTTAAAGTCATTGTCTGAGAAAATCAATATAGATTTTGCGGGATTTAGTCATAAACTTGTAATGGCAAATAATAAAACAACATTTTTTTCAAGGTGAAACGTCACAAAGTGAATTACATAGAATGTCCAGCACAGAAACAGGCCATTCGGCCCAACAGGTCCATGCTGGTGTTTGTGCTCCACACGAGCCTCCCCTGTTTCTAGCTCCTGTTAATTGTTTGGTGGAAAGAGTTTATTTTATCTTTCTATGTGTTGGAGACAATACACAACTTTGCCTGAGGTCAGTACAGGTTAAGTTGCAACAGAAATTCTGTCCTGGCTGTGAAACTTTAATATGCATCAGTAGCTAACCAAATTATAGATGCTTTTTAGGACAATGCTTAACTGATTTAGAGGTTCTAGTTACAGACATAGTCATTAACTCTAGTGGCTATGCAGGTGGAATGTAATTAGGTCGGAGTTATGTGTCTCTCTGCTTTTACATAAAATGCTCGCTGGCCTGATCAGTAAGTCATGAAATTTTAATAACAGTGAGTGTCCCTTGAGAGTCCTGCAGTTTGAACCTTGATTCTAACGTGTGGTTGTATTGGGGGGGGAATGTGTGGGGAGGATAGATATTCACCGTTGCCACTGGACACTTGCCCCCTCCTCCCCCTAAGATGGTGGGGAAAAGCTTATCAACGGATTCCCAATCTGTCCGATGCCGACTTCGGGCAGCTTAGGTGGGCGATGGGCCCTTTAAATATGCAAATTTTATATTTTTATTCGTTCATGGGATGTGGGCATCGCTGGCGAGGCCGGCATTTATTGCCCATCCCTAATTGCCCTTGAGAAGGTGGTGGTGAGCCGCCTTCTTGAACCGCTGCAGTCCGTGTGGTGAAGGTTCTCCCACAGTGCTGTTAGGAAGGGAGTTCCAGGATTTTGACCCAGCGACGATGAAGGAACGGCGATATATTTCCAAGTCGGGATGGTGTGTGACTTGGAGGGGAACGTGCAGGTGGTGTTGTTCCCATGCGCCTGCTGCTCTTGTCCTTCTAGGTGGTAGAGGTCGCGGGTTTGGAAGGTGCTGTCGAAGATGCCTTGGCAAGTTGCTGCAGTGCATCCTGTGGATGGTACACACTGCAGCCACTGTGCGCCGGTGGTGAAGGGAGTGAATGTTTAGGGTGGTGGATGGGGTGCCAATCAAACGGGCTGCTTTGTCCAGGATGGTGTCGAGCTTCTTGAGTGTTGTTGGAGCTGCACTCGTCCAGGCAAGTGGAGAGTATGATGGTCCTGTTAGGTAGAGAGGACGCTGATTGGCATTTTAGGAATGTTCTGGGCACTGCCCTCGCTCCGAGCAAGTGTCAGTTGGAAGTCCAGCCGAAGCAGGTAAGTTTTAATTTTTCTTTGTGAGGTCGGGAGGAGCAGGAGTCCTCCCCAGAGCTCCACAAAACTCCACACTGGTTCCTCCTTCCCCCCTCCTGAGAACGGAGCCTCCTCCCCGGACCTCCCTTCATCTGACGGCCCGACATTGGGGTGACTCGGGTGGGCTGCCTCGGGACACGTGTTGTTCACCTCAGGCCCCCCCCACCCCTCCCCAGCCCCAATGGTCCGGCTCTCTAAGTGGATCAGCTCTCCGGCCTGGATTCCGCGTTCCACCAGTCCAACCCCCAATAGTGTCAGGGAGCTCAGTCCTCCAGCAAATCAGGAATCAGATCCACAGGATGTTAACCAGAGATTGTGCTGTCAGTCTTAGAGAGACATGTTTCCAAATGTTTCACAGACTCACATTGCTGTCAGCTTTAATGGTACAGGACTGGACAGGGCAGCACAGACTCTCCATCAAGACCCACAAACTAATCCCCCTCAATCACCTGCTCCCTCAGGTATCCGTCCAAATCTCTGGCAAGGCGGAGGGGTTGGGAAGGGCAGGGGGAAGGTATGGGGGGAAGGGAAGGGAGTTGAGGGGAATGGGTTGGAGGGGGGAGGGGAAGGGAAGGGGAGGAGAGGGGAACGGGGGAAGCGGAGGGGAGGGGGTGGGGGGAGGGGAGGGGTATAAGTGGGGTGGAGGGGGTTGGGGGAAAGTAGGGGAAGGGTACAGCAGAGGGGAGAGGGTGGAGGGAGGGGAGGGTGGGAGGCAGTTAGGGTTAGGGCCCATTTGGTCAATCTTGTCTGTGCTGGCTCTTTGAAAGAGTCATCCAATTAGTCCTACATTTTGTTAGGAAGAATAAGGAGGCCATATACTGCTTGGATAATAAGAGTCTAAAACAGATAGAGGAGCAAAGAGAGATCTAGGGGTACAGATACCAGAACTGAGAGGTTCTACCTATCAGGAAAGATTGAACAGGCTGGGGCTCTAGTCTCTAGAAAAGAGATGACTGAGGGGTGACCTGATAGAGGTCTTTACGATTCCGAAAGGGTTTGATAGGGTAGATGTAGAGAAGATGTTTC
The DNA here is from genome assembly GCF_035084215.1 of Heptranchias perlo. Lineage (NCBI taxonomy): Eukaryota > Metazoa > Chordata > Chondrichthyes > Hexanchiformes > Hexanchidae > Heptranchias > Heptranchias perlo. Next base: position 1,844,949 of record NC_090338.1, on the reverse strand, counting down.
CACTTGTTGGGGAGACCAGAACTAGAGGCCATAAATATGAGATAGTCACTAATAAATCCAATAGGGAATTCAGGAGAAACTTCTTTACCCAGAGAGTGGTGAGAATGTGGAACTCGCTAAGGGGAAGCTGGATAAACACATGAGAGAGAAAGGATTAGAAGGATATTCTGATCGGGTGAGATGAAGTAGGGAGGGAGGAGGCTCGTGTGGAGCATAAACACCAGCACGGACCAATTGGGCCGAATGGCCTGTTTCTGTGCTGTACATTCCTCTCTTTCCCCATAGCCTTGCAAATTTCTTCTTTTTAAGTATTTATATAACTCCCTTTTGAAAGTTATTATTGAATCTGCTTCCACCGCCCTTTCAGGCAGCACATTCCAGATCAGAACAACTCGCTGCGTAAAAAAATTCTCCTCATCTCCCCTTGGATTTTTGCCAATTATCGTAAATCTGTGGCCTCTGGTGACCGACCCTCCTGCCATTGGAAACAGTTTCTCCTTATTTACCCCATCAACACCTTTCATGATTTTGAACCCCTCTATTAAATCTCCCCGTAACCTTCTCTGCTCTAAGGAGAACAATCCCAGCTTCTCCAGTCTCTCCACATAACTGAAGTCCCTCATCCCTGGGACCATTCTAGTAAATCTCGTGAATCAATCCAGTGAACCTTTGTTGCATCGCCTCTAAGGCAAGTATATCCTTCCTTAGATAAGGAGATATCCTTCCTTAGATTCTATGCCTCTCTTTATAAAGGCAAGGGTCCCCTATGCTTTTTTAACAGCCTTCTCAACTTGTCCTGCTGAGAATACCTATGAGGTGCCCCTCTAATGAAATGCATATGTAGTAAGCTTTCAGTAGCTCAATAAGATGCCTCCATAGCAAGATGGCAGTGTGGTAAACCAGGGGTTAATATAAGTGGCCCATTTTGCTAGCTAGAATTAGAACAATGAGCTTTTCAATGAGCTTTTCTTTGATCATTCGTTTATGTTATTAATTTTCTGTATGAAAATGTATGCTTTATGATCAATCAAGCAAAGAGATATGATAAAGCTGAATTCTGGGGTAAGGAGGTGTAGGGAGTGTTGTTTTGCAGCTACCTAATGAATGGATCCTTATTTCGGACAAGGTCGAAAAACATCCCAGGCCAGAGATAAGCAAGACTCCCTTTCCTTTGACCTACGCATGAACAGGTATCACCTGTGAGTGGTCGGTCATTATGTCAGTTAGTATGGCTTGCCCAGACTCAGCTTATGATTGGTTTTAACCCCTTGCTAATCATGTCCCTCCCCACTCTGAAAATGTATAACTGTGTGAACTCTGACTATGTAATTTGCCTGTTCTATGAGATTGACCAAACTCTGTCAAGAGTTGAAATCAATTCTATAGATAAGGTCAGCTGCAGCTAATAAAATTGTGTTAAACTTTCAAGTGTATTCTTTTCAGTTTTTGCTGAACCAGACTAAGGTTAAAAGAAATCCGGTATCGTCACTGCCACCTTCAAAGATTTGTGTATGTACACCCCCAGGTCTCTCTGTTCCTGTGGGCAGGTACTCAAATTGTCAGCATGTGACTAGTGGTATCTCACAGGGATCTGTGTTGGGACCTCAGCTATTCATTATATTTAGATGACGGGATAGAGAGCCACAAATCCAAGTTTGCTGATGACACAAAGATAGGCAGCATTGTAAGCAGTGTAGATGGAAGCATAAAATTACAGAGAGATTAATAGATTAAGTGAATGGGCAAAACTGTGGCAAATGGATTCCAATGTAGGCAAGTGTGAGGTCATCCAATTTGGACCTAAAAAGATAGATCAGAGAACTTTCTAAATGGTGAAAAACCCGAAACAGTGGAGGTCCAAAGGGACTTAAGGGTTCAGGTACATAGATCATTAAAATGTCATGGATGGGTACAGAAAATAATCAAAAAGGCTAATGGAATGCTGGCCTTTATATCTAGAGGACGAGAGTACAAGGGGGCAGAAGTTATGCTGCAGCTATACAAAACCCTGGTTAGACCGCACCTGGAGTACTGTGAACAATTTTACAACACCAAGTTATAGTCCAGCAATTTTATTTTAAATTCACAAGCTTTCGGAGGCTTCCTCCTTCGTCAGGTAAATGTTCAGGAGCTCCTTGAAGTCTACGCATTTATACATCACAGAACAATACATGGTGTTTACAGACTGCCCCTGCAACTGCCCGTTGCCAAGGCAATCACCGAGTTCAGACAGAGAGGTGTCACCTGCAGAACCCCCGAATACACATTCAACAAAAAAACAAACAGGAAAAAAAAACAGAGAGAGGCAGAAACATCCGGAAGGCAGAGAAAGCCAGCAAATGACCCATTATATTAAAAACAGATAACATTTGTTCACTGGTGGGGTAACGTGTAGCGTGACATGAACCCAAGATCCCGGTTGAGGCCGTCCTCATGGGTGCGGAACTTGGCTATCAATTTCTGCTCGACGATTTTGCGTTGTCGTGTGTCTCGAAGGCCGCCTTGGAGTACGCTTACCCGAAGGTCGGTGGATGAATGTCCATGACTGCTGAAGTGTTCCCCGACTGGGAGAGAACCCTCCTGTTTGGCGATTGTTGCGCGGTGTCCGTTCATCCGTTGTCGCAGCGTCTGCATGGTCTCGCCAATGTACCATGCTCTGGGGCATCCTTTCCTGCAACGTATGAGGTAGACAACGTTGGCCGAGTCACAGGAGTATGAACCATGTACCTGGTGGGTGGTGTCCTCTCGTGTGATGGTGGTATCTGTGTCGATGATCTGGCATGTCTTGCAGAGGTTACCGTGGCAGGGTTGTGTGGTGTCGTGGACGCTGTTCTCTTGAAAGCTGGGTAATTTGCTGCGAACGATGGTCTGTTTGAGGTTGGGTGGCTGTTTAAAGGCGAGTAGTGGAGGTGTGGGGATGGCCATAGCGAGCCCCACACCTCCACTACTCGCCTTTAAACAGCCACCCAACCTCAAACAGACCATCGTTCGCAGCAAATTACCCAGCTTTCAAGAGAACAGCGTCCACGACACCACACAACCCTGCCACGGTAACCTCTGCAAGACATGCCAGATCATCGACACAGATACCACCATCACACGAGAGGACACCACCCACCAGGTACATGGTTCATACTCCTGTGACTCGGCCAACGTTGTCTACCTCATACGTTGCAGGAAAGGATGCCCCAGAGCATGGTACATTGGCGAGACCATGCAGACGCTGCGACAACGGATGAACGGACACCGCGCAACAATCGCCAAACAGGAGGGTTCTCTCCCAGTCGGGGAACACTTCAGCAGTCATGGACATTCATCCACCGACCTTCGGGTAAGCGTACTCCAAGGCGGCCTTCGAGACACACGACAACGCAAAATCGTCGAGCAGAAATTGATAGCCAAGTTCCGCACCCATGAGGACGGCCTCAACCGGGATCTTGGGTTCATGTCACGCTACACGTTACCCCACCAGTGAACAAATGTTATCTGTTTTTAATATAATGGGTCATTTGCTGGCTTTCTCTGCCTTCCGGATGTTTCTGCCTCTCTCTGTTTTTTTTTCCTGTTTGTTTTTTTGTTGAATGTGTATTCGGGGGTTCTGCAGGTGACACCTCTCTGTCTGAACACGGTGATTGCCTTGGCAACGGGCAGTTGCAGGGGCAGTCTGTAAACACCATGTATTGTTCTGTGATGTATAAATGCGTAGACTTCAAGGAGCTCCTGAACATTTACCTGACGAAGGAGGAAGCCTCCGAAAGCTTGTGAATTTAAAATAAAATTGCTGGACTATAACCTGGAGTACTGTGAGCAGTTCTGGTCCTTAGGAAGGATATATTGGCCTTGGAGGGAGTGCAGCGTAGATTTACTAGAATGATACCTGGACTCCAAGGGTTAAATTACGAGGCGAGATTACACAAACTAGAGTTGTATTCCCTGGAATTTAGAAGATTAAGAGGTGATTTGATCGAGGTTTTCAAGATATTAAGGGGAACGGATAGGGTAGATAGAGAGAAACTATTTCCACTGGTTGGGGAGTCCAGGACTAGGGGACATAACCTAAAAATTAGAGCCAGGGCTTTCAGGAGAGAAGTTACATAAGAAAAGAAATAGGAGCAGGAGTCGGCCATTCGGCCCCTCGAGTCTGCTCTGCCATCAATAAGATCATGGCTGATCTTCAAACTCACTCCACTTTCCCGCCCGATCCCCATATCCCTTGAAAGGAAACACTTCTACACACAAAGGGTGGGAGAAGTTTGAAACTCTCTTCCGCAAACGGCAATTGATGCTCAATTGTTAATTTTAAATCTGAGATTGATGGATTTTTGTTAACCAAAGGTATTCAGGGATATGGGGCTAAGACGGGTATATGGAGTTAGATCACAGATCAGCCATGATCTCATTGAATGGCTGAACAGGCTCGAGGGGCTGAATGGCCTCCTCCTGTTCGTATGTTCTTATGTTCCTACGTCCTTTAAAATTGTACTATTTAGTTTATATTGCCTCTCATCATTCTTCCTATCAAAATGCATCATCTTCAGTAAAATAAATCACAGCTCCATGGAATTTCTTGTGGGTCACATTAACAAATCCAAAGAACATTGGATTGAAATTCTTTGTCCATGTTCATTAGACACACAGCTATCAGGAACCCCTGGATGTGTAAATATCTCTTGCACAGTATCCATGGAGGGATGTGTTGCTCAGACCTTGCTGTGAAAATGCCACTGATGCTATTTTAAATCACTTCCAGCTTTTATTTCTGTATCTGACTGAACTGGCAGTCATTTTAATGACAATCTTCCTTCCGTCTTCCTTTCTTCAATTTGTTTTGGCCTGTCAGGAGAGGCCTGGGGTGAAGCAGCTGTTAACCTTGTGAAGTTGCACAATTTTGCAGTGACTGGAAGGTGGGGAGAGCGTCAGGGGTTTGAGTGCTTTTGAGACTGGTTTATGTTGCTACAGTCATAAAAAATCAATAAGAGACGTCAGAGTTTAAATACGAGGCTGTGGGTTTCACATCCTGCCTCATATTAACATGAATTTACATAAGAAAAGATCAATAATATTTTCTAAATTAGAGATTGCCTCTTTGAATTGTCACTGAGTGGAAATGGATTTGATTGCAATCAGTCACACATTCTGCCGGCTGCTCGCGATTAAATCCTAGTCCGATTTATTTGCAATGATTGGACTGAAAGTCCCATTGATCAGAACGGCCCATCAGTGAGATTGATTGATGACTGAGGGTGTAAAGACTCATTGAATGGGATTGAAGAGATGTTCTGTTTAGGTTTTTGCTAATGGCCAGACAGTAATAAATTAAATGGTGCTCAATTGGTCACCAAGTGAACGGGTCACAAGATTCGGAGACCATCAAACTGGCTCCTCACTTTGCATGCGGCTATTTTGGATCTGATTGGAGAGATTCTAACATGGAGTTGCAGGGAGGTTGGGAACAGATTTGCAAGACAATATTCAGGATTTCAGTCCGATTTCTGTGCAAAGTCAGAACAGAAACAGCAGGGCCTGAAATTCACCTTGTAATGGAAAGATGCCCATTTTTCTCCAGTCATCCAATCGCTGTGGACATTATGGGAAAGCACAGTTTTCACATGTGATTTCAGAGACGGGTGATTGGGTCAATGGGACTCGGTGCAGGATTAGGATGTGGGCAGCAGATGTTTTGGATGAGCTGAAGTTTATGATGGGTTCAGGGTGGGAGGCACTCCCTCAGTACTGACCCTCCGACAGTGCGGCGCTCCCTCAGTACTGACCCTCCGACAGTGCAGCGCTCCCTCAGTACTGACCCTCCGACAGTGCAGCGCTCCCTCAGTACTGACCCTCCGACAGTGCAGCGCTCCCTCAGTACTGACCCTCCGACAGTGCAGCGCTCCCTCAGTACTGACCCTCCGACAGTGCAGCGCTCCCTCAGTACTGACCCTCTGACAGTGCAGCGCTCCCTCAGTACTGACCCTCCGACAGTGCAGCGCTCCCTCAGTACTGACCCTCCGACAGTGCAGCGCTCCCTCAGTACTGACCATCCGACAGTGCAGCGATCCCTCAGTACTGACCCTCCGACAGTGCAGCACTCCCTCAGTACTGACCCTCCGACAGTGCAGCACTCCCTTGGTACTGACCCTCCGACAGTGCAGCGCTCCCTCAGTACTGACCCTCCGACAGTGCAGCGCTCCCTCAGTACTGACCCTCCGACAGTGCAGCGCTCCCTCAGTACTGACCCTCCGACAGTGCAGCGCTCCCTCAGTACTGACCCTCCGACAGTGCAGCGCTCCCTCAGTACTGACCCTCCGACAGTGCAACTCTCCCTCAGTACTGACCCTCCGACAGTGCAGCGCTCCCTCAGTACTGACCCTCCGACAGTGCAGCTCTCCCTCAGTACCGACCCTCCGACAGTGCAGCGCTCCCTCAGTACTGACCCTCCGACAGTGCAGCACTCCCTCAGTACCGACCCTCCGACAGTGCAGCGCTCCCTCAGTACTGACCCTCCGACAGTGCAGCGCTCCCTCAGTACTGACCCTCCGACAGTGCAGCTCTCCCTCAGTACCGACCCTCCGACAGTGCAGCGCTCCCTCAGTACTGACCCTCCGACAGTGCAGCGCTCCCTCAGTACTGACCCTCCGACAGTGCAGCGCTCCCTCAGCACTGACCCTCCGACAGTGCAGCGCTCCCTCAGTACTGACCCTCCGACAGTGCAGCGCTCCCTCAGGACTGACCCTCCGACAGTGCGGCGCTCCCTCAGTACTAACCCTCCGACAGTGCGGCACTCCCTCAGTACTGACCCTCCGACAGTGCAGCGCTCCCTCAGTACTGACCCTCCGACAGTGCGGCGCTCCCTCAGTACTAACCCTCCGACAGTGCGGCACTCCCTCAGTACTGCACTGGGAATGTGGGCCTGGATTATGTGCTCCAGTCTCTGGAGTGGGACTTCACCCCATGACCTTCTGACTCCGAGACAAGAGTGCTCCCCACTGATCTACGGCTAACGCCTGTTCGCAAGCATTGAATTTATTGTTTTTCTCTGGTTGCTTTATTAAATTCTTTAATTGGTGAAGCCTGTGAGGATTGCTGTCCTTGGATAGTGTGTGTGTTATACAAGACATAAGCAGAAATGCAGATAATTGGAGGGAGGAGAAAGTGCAGCAGGTTCAAAGAGACTTTTAGATTCGCCAAGCCTCTTGTGTTCGGAGCTGGAATTAAACCACAGAAAATGTATTCCTGTTTCTTGATGTAGAAATTTCAATGTAACTGACCCGTAAGAAGGACTCGAAATCCAATCCAATCAAACTCAACCCAACTCACGTCAACTTTGAAACATGGAGTTTATCGGCACTTCCTCTCTCTGCTGTTTTATGGATGTGAATCGCAGGAACACAGGAGCAGGAGGATGCTATTCAGCCCCTCGAGCCTGTACCACCATTCAATATTTTTTTATTTGTTCATGGGATGTGGGCGTTGCGGGCGAGGCCGGCATTTATTGCCCATCCCTAATTGCCCTTGAGAAGGTGGTGGTGAGCCGCCTTCTTGAACCGCTGCAGTCCATGTGGTGAAGGTTCTCCCACAGTGCTGTTAGGAAGGGAGTTCCAGGATTTTGACCCAACGACGATGAAGGAACGGCGATATATTTCCAAGTCGGGATGGTGTGTGACTCGGAGGGGAACGTGCAGGTGGTGTTGTTCCCATGCGCCTGCTGCCCTTGTCCTTCTAGGTGGTAGAGGTCGCGGGTTTGGGAGGTGCTGTCAAAGAAGCCTTGGAGATTTGCTGCAGTGCATCCTGTGGATGGTACACACTGCAGCCACAGTGCGCCGGTGGTGAAGGGAGTGAATGTTTAGGGTGGTGGATGGGGTGCCAATCAAGCGGGCTGCTTTGTCCAGGATGGTGTCGAGCTTCTTGAGTGTTGTTGGAGCTACACTCATTCAGGCAAGTGGAGAGTATTCCATCACACTCCTGACTTGTGCCTTGTAGATGGTGGAAAGGCTTTGGGGAGTCAGGAGGTGGGTCACTCGCCGCAGAATACCCAGCCTCTGACCTGCTCTTGTAGCCACAGTATTTATATGGCTGGTCCAGTTAAGATTCTGGCCAATGGTGACCCCCAGGATGTTGATGGTGGGGGATTCGACGACGGTAATGCCATGGAATGTCAAGGGGGGGTGGTTAGACTCTCTCTTGTTGGAGATGGTCATTGCCTGGCACTTGTCTGGCGTGAATGTTACTTGCCACTTATCAGCCCAAGCCTGGATGTTGTCCAGGTCTTGCTGCATGCGGGCACGGACTGCTTCATTAACTGAGGGGTTGCGAATGGAACTGAACACTGTGCAATCATCAGCGAACATCCCAATTTCTGACCTTATGATGGAGGGAAGGTCTTTGATGAAGCAGCTGAAGATGGTTGGGCCTAGGACACTGCCCTGAGGAACTCCTGCAGCAATGTCCTGGGGCTGAGATGATTGGCCTCCAACAACCCCTACCATCTTCCTTTGTGCTAGGTATGACTCCAGCCACTGGAGAGTTTTCTCCCTGATTCCCATTAACTTCAATTTTACTAGGGCTCCTTGGTGCCACACTCGGTCAAATGCTGCCTTGATGTCAAGGGCAGTCACTCTCACCTCACCTCTGGAATTCAGCTCTTTTGTCCATGTTTGGACCAAGGCTGTAATGAGGTCTGGAGCCGAGTGGTCCTGGCGGAACCCAAACTGAGCATCGGTGAGCAGGTTATTGGTGAGTAAGTGCCGCTTGATAGCACTGTTGACGACACCTTCCATCACTTTGCTGATGATCAAGAGTAGACTGATGGGGCGGTAATTAGCTGGATTCGATTTGTCCTGCTTTTGAGGCAATTTTCCACATTGTCGGGTAGATGCCAGTGTTGTAGCTGTACTGGAACAGCTTGGCTCGAGGCGCAGCTAGTTCTGGAGCACAGGTCTTCAGCAGTACAGCCGAGATGTTGTCGGGGCCCATAGCCTTTGCTGTATCCAGTGCACTCAGCCGTTTCTTGATATCACGTGGAGTGAATCGAATTGGCTGAAGACTGACTTCTGTGATGGTGGGGATATCGGGAGGAGGCTGAGATGGATCATCCACTCGGCACTTCTGGCTGAAGATGGTTGCAAATGCTTCAGCCTTGTCTTTTGCACTGACTTGCTTGACTCTGCCATCATTGAGGATGGGGATGTTTACAGAGCCTCCTCCTCCCGTTAGTTGTTTAATTGTCCATCACCTTTCACGACTGGATGTGGCAGGACTGCAGAGCTTTGATCTGATCCGTTGGTTGTGGAATCGCTTAGTTCCATCTATAGTTTGTTGCTTCTGCTGTTTAGCATGCATGTAGTCCTGAGTTGTAGCTATAGTTGGTAATCAGCAGGAGGTTTCCTTGCCCATGTTTGACCTGATGCCATGAGATTTCATGGGGTCCAGAGTCAATGTTGAGGGCTCCCAGGACCACTCCCTCCTGACTGTATATCACTGTACCACCACCTCTGGTCGGTCTGTCCTGCCGGTGGGACAGGACATACCCAGGGATGGTGATGGAAGAGTCTGGGACATTGGCTGAAAGGTATGATTCTGTGAGTATGGCTATGTCAGGCTGTTGCTTGACTCGTCTGTGGCACAAGTCCCCAGATGTTAGTGAGGAGGATTTTGCAGGGTCGACTGGGCTTGGTTTGCCTTTGTCGTGTCCGGTGCCTAGTGGTCCGATGCTGGGTGGTCCATCCGGTTTTATTCTTATTCTGACTTTCTTTAGCGAGATTTTACAACTGAGTGGCTTGCTCGGCCGTTTCAGAGGGCAATTAAGAATCAACCACATTGCTGTGGGTCTGGAGTCTGGAGTCACCTATAGGCTGATAATTGGCTGATCTGTATGTTAACTCCATCCACCTTGGTTCTGTAACCCTTAATCCCCTCACCCAACAAAAATCCATCAATCTCAGTTTTGAAATTTTTGATTGACCCCCCCAGCTTTTTGGCAACCAAAGGTATTAAGGGATATGGGCCAAAGGCAGGTATATGGAGTTAGATCACAGATCAGCCATGATCTTATCAAATGGTGGAGCAGGCACGAGGGGCTGAATGGCCCACTCCTGTTCCTATGTTCCAATGAGAGTTCCCGGTTCACACTACGTTTTGTGTGAATCCATTTATTTTAACCAATTTTACACTAACATGATGGTGAGAGCTGTTTCAGGCCAATGGATGAAGTGTTCACATGTTCCTATCCCATGGTGTAATTTCAGGAGAGTGGAATTCCCATTTCTAATCTGTGGGACGTTGTGAACTTGTTTCAAATCCACACAGATTATCCCTCAATCACACCATCGCAAATTAGTAACAACTTCCATTTTAGGCTGGAGGAAGACCAATAAAGAATTTTAAAATTAATTAAACACTAACAGCAGCATTTATAGACTAACAACATGAAGCTCCCATTACACAGCAGGTTACAGTGTCGCTAAATACAAACTGAATCTTATCTTCAGTTCCCAGCTGCATTCGAATCAGACGCAGTGTAGCACGTTTCCCAAAACCACTGGGGACAGAGATCAGTGGGAAGCTGCTTCATTGCATTTTGTGCTCGACTATTCCAATGCTCTCCTGCCCGGCCTCCCATCTTCCACCTTCTGTAAACTTGAGCTCATCCAAAACTCTGCTGCCCCGTATCCTAACTCACACCGAGTCCCGTTCACCCATCACCCCCTGTGCTCACTGACCTACATTGGCTCCCGGTCCGGGAACGCCTCGATTTTAAAATTCTCATCCTTGTGTTCAAATCCCTCTGTGGCCCTCTCCCCCTCCCTATCTCTGTAACCTCCTCCAGCCCTACAACCCTCCAAGATCTCTGCACTCCTCCAATTCTGGTCTTTTGTACATCCCCGATTTCCTTTGCTCCACCATTGGCGGCCGTGCCTTCAGCTGCCTGGGCCCTAAGCTCTGGAATTCCCTCCCTAAACCTCTCTGCCTCTCTCTCCTCCTTTAAGATGCTCCTTAAAACCTACCTCTTTGACCAAGCTTTTGGTCACCTGTCCTAATATCTTCTTATGTGGCTCGGTGTCAAATTTTGTCTGATTTACGCTCCTGTGAAGCGCCTTGGGACGTTTTACTACGTTAAAGGCGCTATATAAATGCAAGTTGTTGTTGTGCTTGACATTAAGTTCTAATCACACCACATTATTGGCGACACGTCGGGGAGAAGAGGCTATGGGTCAGATTTCAAACTTGCCCCCTTGGGTTTAAGATTGGTGATTCGAATCAACCAGCCGTTATAGAAACCACCCAACTTCCATATCCATTTATTTCAACTGAAATGAGAATCGAGCGATGTGTATAACAGGCGGACAATCTGTATCATCTGTAATTATCACACCCGCAGAGGGAGAAAGGCACGAGAGTCAGTTATAGCCCAAGAGCAGGGGGGGTATTTTAACCCCCAAGAACTTGTGGGTTGGGGGCGGAGGGTCAGTAAAAGTAGTTTGTTTTTGGAGTGGGACCGCAGCCCGGCTCCAACGCACCCACTTCCGTTAGCTCGCGCGCGACTGAAGTCCCGCCCCTCTTAAAGCCGATATTTAAAGGGCCAATTCAGGTAGTTGAAACAGTTTAGGTAATTTACTTTTTGTGGATTCTGCAACAGAATCAAATTTAACTTCACCTGAACGTGTTTCCCGTGGCTTCTGAATCACGGCATGGAACAGGAGGCGAGTTACAGACGAAGCTTGTTTGGCCTTTAAACCAGTGATTGACACATCTCAATAAAAGGTCAGTTATTGCAGCAGGGCACTCAGTTCTCAGACAAATCTTTGGCTGGAAGATCTTTGTGTTCAGACTGAGAATCTTTCAGACAAATTTACCTACAATTTTGGACCCCCTCAAACTGACAGCATCAGGATGGGGGGGGGCAATGGATTTATTTCACACCACCTGCAGCATCACAGTACAGAGTGCGCCACAAGGACCTGCAGAGAGGGGACCAATGGAGGGGCCGAGGTCACCGGAGGAACTACGCGTGTGAGAGGGTCTCCAGGCAGAGGCTGAGCTTCCTGGTCCTCTCTGAGGAGCAGTGCCCACGAAGGCCGAGATTGAGGTTGAGTCACCAGGTGGTCGCAGACATCTGCAGGCTCCTTCATGCAGAGCGGTCCCCGGATGGGCCTGGTGGCCACACATTGCCCGTGGCAGTTAAACGCACCACTGCCCTCAACTTCTTCGCCTCCGGATCCTTCCAGGGCATCATCGGTGACATCACCAGGATCTCTCAGTCATCTGCACATAAGTGGATCCGACAGTTCACAGATGGCTTGTTTGCAGGGCATCCGACTCCGTCAACTTCCCCATCGATGATATCGGCCAGACTGAGAGGGCAGTGGGTTTCCACTCTCTGACTGGCTTCCCACAGGTACAGGGCGCAATTGATTGCACACAGGTAGCAATCCGAGGACCTCCACATAAACCAGGACTATTCATAAACAGAAAGGGATATCACTCCATCAATGCACAGCTGGTGTGTGACCCACGGAAGAGGTTTCTGCAGGTGTGTGCACCAAATTCCCTGGCAGCTGCCGTGATTCTTCATTCTGCACGAATCCAACATCCCGGCCCTCTTCCACACACAAAACAGACTTAAGGCTCCTTGGGGACAAGGGATACCCCCTGCAGACGTGGCTCATGGCACCTGTGAGAAACCCCACCAGCGAGGCACAGCAGCGGTACATCGACAGTCACACCACCACCAGGTCTGTCATTGAACAAGTCATTGGAATGTTGAAGATACGCTTCAGGTGCCTGAATAGATCTGGGGGGAGCCCTTCAGAACTCGCCAGCGAGGGTGAGGAGAATAATAGTCGTGTGTTACGTCCTGTACAACATCGCTCAGCAAAGAGGGTCACAGCTGGAGGGGCTCGAAAGCACTCATGAAGCATCCACATCTGGCCACAACATTGAAGAGGAGGGGGAGGAAGAGGATGGGGAGGAGGTGGGGGAGGAGGTGGAGGGGAGGAGGAGGAAAATGAAGATGTGGAGCCCGTCGCCAGGGCAGCGGTGCACATTGCTGCCCGTGATGTCAGAGATTCCCTTGTCTCTAACAGGTTCTCATAATGAGATGTGCAAATTGAAGACTTTGAAATACTGAGGCCGCCTGGAACCATCAACACTCCCCCTCCTCCATTTACACAAACCAGTCCATCAACCACACATACACCCATTGCACACACACCTAATGGGTGGCGTCATGTCTTGGCATTCATATTGAAGCAAATGATTGGCAAAAATGTTGCCAGGACTGGAGAATTTTAGCTATGAGGAAAGATTGGATTGGCTGGGGTTGTTTTCTTTGGGACAGAGGAGGCTGAGGGGAGATTTAATTGAGGTGTATAAAATTATGAGGGGCCTAAATAGAGTGGATAGCAGAGAGATCAACAACCAGGGGGCATAAATTTAAATTGGTAGAAAGATTAGAGGGGAGATGAGAAGAAATGCTTTCACCCAGAGGGTGGGGGTCTGGAACTCACTGCCTGAGAGGGTGGGAGAGGCCGAAACCCTCAACTCATTAAAAAAATCCCTGGATGTGCACCTGAAGTGCTGTAACCTACAGGGCTACGGACCAAGTGCTGGAAAGTGGGATTAGGCTGGGTGGCTCATTTTCGGCCAACACGGACACGATGGGCCAAATGGCCGTAAATTTTTATGATTCTATGAAAGGGTGAATTCACAAAAGGGGCTCAAAATTGGCCAAGACGTGGCAGTAGTGGTGAGAATTATTACATTTAATGTGCCATAACAAACAAAAAATATAAATTAGCAACATGACATCCTGTCAGACCCCCTGTGCACGCCCTTGGTGAATTACAAAGTCTTCACCTTTCTCTTCCTGCCGTTTCTACATGGTCCGTCCCCTTGTGGCTGCAGCAGAGGTAGTGGCAGGTTGTTCAGATTCATGCCCTGACTGCTGAGATGCTCTCCGCCTACGGCCTCTGGGTTTTGGAGCCAGTGAGGGCTCTGCCAAAGACTGTTCCACCTGCACCTGTGCAGGGGCAGACTCGGCCACCGGGAGAGGAGGCAGCATTGTGGGTACTGGTTGAGGAGGGGGCAACGGGTGAGATGTGGGAGCGCTTTGAGTGGAGTCCCCACCTCCATGTCCCCTCTCGCCACTATCGCTCTCCTGGGCCAGCTCAATGTCACTCCCACCACTCTGCTGGCTGGTGAGCAGATGTGTTGTGTTCTAAGGCATCAGCTAAAGTATCTGTCTGCCTGTTTAAGGCGGCAGACATGTTGGCACCCAGAGTCCGCACGGCCATTGTCATAGTTTGAATGGACTCATTTGAGATCTGTGCTTAAAGCTCAATGCAGGCGGCCACTCTCCATCGCAGACAGTCCCACAAATACCAGTGTCACCAATCCACTAACGATGGAGTTGGACTCCTCCATCCTCTCCGCTATTGTGGAGATTGCACATGGCACGTTTTCCAGGACCTGGCAAAGTTGCTGCTGTTTTATTCTCAATCATTCTCCTCAACGATGGTCCCCAGGGTTCAGCATCTGTACCCAGCTGAGCAGAGCCTGGAGAGGAGTGGGCCCCCCGACACGGACTCTCCACAGCTGCCCCTGCCACCATTATCTGCTCGTGCTCACACGTGAGTGGCGAATCACCAAGTGAAAACCCAACTAACTGTCTCACAAGACCCACCGAGGTGTGAGTATCTGCGCTGGTGAACGGCTGTATGTCCTGTGACGGTGAACCCTCAGATGGATTGAGATCCTCTGAGGAATCTCTTTCATCCATCGCGGCTCCTTCCTCTCGCCTCGTGAAGGGGTGACGGGGTGACAGGGTGAAGGGGTGACGGGGTGAAGGGGTGAAGGGGTGACGGGGTGAAGGGGTGAAGGGGTGACGGGGTGAAAGGGTGAAGGGGTGACGGGGTGAAGGGGTGACGGGGTGACGGGGTGAAGGGGTGAAGGGGTGAGGGGGTGAAGGGGTGAAGGGGTGAAGGGGTGACGGGGTGAAGGGGTGACGAGGTGAAAGGGTGAAGGGGTGACGGGGTGAAGGGGTGACGGGGTGACGGGGTGAAGGGGTGAAGGGGTGACGGGGTGAAGGGGTGACGGGGTGACGGGGTGAAGGGGTGAAGGGGTGACGGGGTGAAGGGGTGACGGGGTGACGGGGTGAAGGAGTGACGGGGTGAAGGGGTGACGGGGTGACGGGGTGAAGGGGTGAAGGGGTGACGGGGTGAAGGGGTGACGGGGTGAAGGGGTGACGGGGTGACGGGGTGAAGGGGTGATGGGGTGACGGGGTGAAGGGGTGACGGGGTGACGGGGTGAAGGGGTGAAGGGGTGACGGGGTGATGGGGTGACGGGGTGACGGGGTGAAGGGGTGACGGGGTGAAGGGGTGAAGGGGTGAAGGGGTGAAAGGGTGATGGGGTGACGGGGTGAAGGGGTGACGGGGTGAACGGGTGACGGGGTGACGGGGTGACGGGGTGAAGGGGTGACGGGGTGAAGGGGTGATGGGGTGAAGGGGTGATGGGGTGAAGGGGTGACGGGGTGAAGGGGTGACGGGGTGACGGGGTGAAGGAGTGACGGGGTGAAGGGGTGACGGGGTGACGGGGTGAAGGGGTGACGGGGTGACGGGGTGAAGGGGTGACGGGGTGAAGGGGTGACGGGGTGACGGGGTGAAGGGGTGATGGGGTGACGGGGTGAAGGGGTGACGGGGTGACGGGGTGAAGGGGTGATGGGGTGACGGGGTGACGGGGTGACGGGGTGACGGGGTGAAGGGGTGACGGGGTGAAGGGGTGAAGGGGTGAAGGGGTGAAAGGGTGATGGGGTGACGGGGTGAAGGGATGACGGGGTGAACGGGTGACGGGGTGACGGGGTGACGGGGTGAAGGGGTGACGGGGTGACGGGGTGACGGGGTGAAGGGGTGATGGGGTGAAGGGGTGATGGGGTGAAGGGGTGATGGGGTGAAGGGGTGACGGGGTGACGGGGTGAAGGAGTGACGGGGTGAAGGGGTGACGGGGTGACGGGGTGAAGGGGTGAAGGGGTGACGGGGTGAAGGGGTGACGGGGTGAAGGGGTGATGGGGTGACGGGGTGAAGGGGTGATGGGGTGACGGGGTGAAGGGGTGACGGGGTGACGGGGTGAAGGGGTGACGGGGTGAAGGGGTGAAGGGGTGAAGGGGTGAAAGGGTGATGGGGTGACGGGGTGAAGGGGTGACGGGGTGAACGGGTGACGGGGTGAAGGGGTGACGGGGTGAAGGGGTGATGGGGTGAAGGGGTGACGGGGTGAAGGGGTGACGGGGTGAAGGGGTGACGGGGTGAAGGGGTGACGGGGTGACGGGGTGAAGGAGTGACGGGGTGAAGGGGTGACGGGGTGACGGGGTGAAGGGGTGACGGGGTGACGGGGTGAAGGGGTGACGGGGTGAAGGGGTGACGGGGTGACGGGGTGAAGGGGTGATGGGGTGACGGGGTGAAGGGGTGACGGGGTGACGGGGTGAAGGGGTGATGGGGTGACGGGGTGATGGGGTGACGGGGTGACGGGGTGAAGGGGTGACGGGGTGAAGGGGTGAAGGGGTGAAGGGGTGAAAGGGTGATGGGGTGACGGGGTGAAGGGGTGACGGGGTGAACGGGTGACGGGGTGACGGGGTGACGGGGTGAAGGGGTGACGGGGTGACGGGGTGACGGGGTGAAGGGGTGATGGGGTGAAGGGGTGATGGGGTGAAGGGGTGATGGGGTGAAGGGGTGACGGGGTGACGGGGTGAAGGGGTGATGGGGTGACGGGGTGAAGGGGTGATGGGGTGACGGGGTGAAGGGGTGAAGGGGTGACGGGGTGAGGGGGTGAAGGGGTGACGGGGTGAAGGGGTGATGGGGTGAAGGGGTGACGCGGTGACGGGGTGAAGGGGTGATGGGGTGAAGGGGTGACGGGGTGACGGGGTGAAGGGGTGACGGGGTGACGGGGTGAAGGGGTGACGGGGTGACGGGGTGAAGGGGTGATGGGGTGACGGGGTGAAGGGGTGACGGGGTGACGGGGTGAAGGGGTGATGGGGTGACGGGGTGATGGGGTGACGGGGTGACGGGGTGAAGGGGTGACGGGGTGAAGGGGTGAAGGGGTGACGGGGTGAAAGGGTGATGGGGTGACGGGGTGAAGGGGTGACGGGGTGAAGGGGTGACGGGGTGACGGGGTGAAGGGGTGACGGGGTGATGGGGTGAAGGGGAGACAGGGTGAAGGGGTGATGGGGTGAAGGGGTGACGGGGTGAATGGGTGACGGGGTGATGGGGTGAAGGGGTGACGGGGTGAAGGGGTGACGGGGTGACGGGGTGAAGGGGTGATGGGGTGAAGGGGTGACGGGGTGAAGGGGTGACGGGGTGACGGGGTGAAGGGGTGAAAGGGTGAAGGGGTGATGGGGTGACGGGGTGAAGGGGTGAAGGGGTGAAAGGGTGATGGGGTGAAAGGGTGAAGGGGTGACGGGGTGAAGGGGTGAAGGGGTGAAGGGGTGAAGGGGTGAAAGGGTGATGGGGTGACGGGGTGAAGGGGTGACGGGGTGAAGGGGTGAAGGGGTGACGGGGTGAAGGGGTGAAAGGGTGAAGGGGTGATGGGGTGACGGGGTGAAGGGGTGAAAGGGTGAAAGGGTGAAGGGGTGACGGGGTGAAGGGGTGAAGGGGTGAAAGGGTGATGGGGTGACGGGGTGAAGGGGTGAAGGGGTGAAAGGGTAATGGGGTGACGGGGTGAAGGGGTGAAAGGGTGATGGGGTGAAAGGGTGACGGGGTGACGGGGTGAAGGGGTGATGGGGTGACGGGGTGAAGGGGTGACGGGGTGAAGGGGTGACGGGGTGACGGGGTGAAGGGGTGAAGGGGTGACGGGGTGACGGGGTGAAGGGGTGATGGGGTGACGGGGTGAAGGGGTGACGGGGTGACGGGGTGAAGGGGTGATGGGGTGACGGGGTGATGGGGTGACGGGGTGACGGGGTGAAGGGGTGACGGGGTGAAGGGGTGAAGGGGTGAAGGGGTGACGGGGTGAAAGGGTGATGGGGTGACGGGGTGAAGGGGTGACGGGGTGAAGGGGTGACG
The DNA here is from genome assembly GCF_035084215.1 of Heptranchias perlo. Lineage (NCBI taxonomy): Eukaryota > Metazoa > Chordata > Chondrichthyes > Hexanchiformes > Hexanchidae > Heptranchias > Heptranchias perlo. The sequence continues at coordinate 1,826,908 of NC_090338.1, read as the reverse complement.
GGGTGACGGGGTGACGGGGTGAAGGGGTGACGGGGTGACGGGGTGAAGGGGTGACGGGGTGAAGGGGTGAAGGGGTGACGGGGTGAAGGGGTGACGGGGTGATGGGGTGAAGGGGTGACGGGGTGAAGGGGTGACGGGGTGACGGGGTGAAGGGGTGATGGGGTGAAGGGGTGACGGGGTGAAGGGGTGACGGGGTGAAGGGGTGAAAGGGTGAAGGGGTGATGGGGTGACGGGGTGAAGGGGTGAAGGGGTGAAAGGGTGATGGGGTGACGGGGTGAAGGGGTGAAGGGGTGAAAGGGTGATGGGGTGAAAGGGTGAAGGGGTGACGGGGTGAAGGGGTGAAGGGGTGAAAGGGTGATGGGGTGACGGGGTGAAGGGGTGAAGGGGTGAAGGGGTGAAAGGGTGATGGGGTGACGGGGTGACGGGGTGAAGGGGTGAAGGGGTGACGGGGTGAAGGGGTGAAAGGGTGAAGGGGTGACGGGGTGAAGGGGTGAAGGGGTGAAAGGGTGATGGGGTGAAAGGGTGACGGGGTGAAGGGGTGAAGGGGTGATGGGGTGAAGGGGTGAAAGGGTGATGGGGTGACGGGGTGAAGGGGTGAAGGGGTGAAAGGGTAATGGGGTGACGGGGTGAAGGGGTGAAGGGGTGACGGGGTGACGGAGTGAAGGGGTGAAAGGGTGAAATTGTGATGGGGTGAAGGGTGAAGGGGTGAAGGGGTGATGGGGTGAAGGGGTGAATGTGTGAAGGGGTGAAGGGGTGAAGGGGTGAAGGGGTGACGGGGTGAAGGGGTGAAGGGGTGAAGGGGTGATGGGTGAAGGGATGATGTTCTGAAGGTCCTGGAAGACAACAGAAGCCGATATTAATTATTTATCGGAAAATTGACAATCTTTCCACTGACATTGAGGTCCAGACAGGATATCGACAGGTTAAATGAGTGGGTGAGAAGGTGGCAGATGAAATATAATGTGGAGAAATGTGAGGTTATTCACTTTGGTAGAAAAAATAAAAATATTTTTTTAAATGTGAGAAACTATGACATTCAGAGGGATTTGGGTGTCCTTATACACGAAACACAGAAAGTTAACAAGCAGGTACAACGAGCAATTAGGAAGGCAAATGGTATGTTGGCTTTTATTGCAAGGGGGGTTGGAGTACAAGAGTAAGGAAGTCTTACTGCAATTGTACAGGGCTTTGGTGAGACCCCACCTGGAGCACTGTGTACAGTTTTGGTCTCCTTATCTAAGGAAGGATATACTTGCCTTAGAGGCGGTGCAACAAAGGTTCACTAGATTGATTCCTGGGATGAGAGGGTTGTCCTATGAGGAGAGATAGAGTAAAATGGACCTATACTCTCTGGAGTTTAGAAGAATGAGAGGTGACCTCAGTGAAATGTATAAGATTCTGAGGGGGCTTGACAGGGTAGATGCTGAGAGGATGTTTCCCCCGGCTGGAGAGTCTAGAACTGGGGGGCATAGTCGCAGGACTGACATCAGGACGAATTTCTTCACTCAGAGGGTGATGGGATCTGGCGGGAAAGTGGAGTTGAGGTGGAAGATCAGCCATGATCTTATTGAATGGCGGAGCAGGCTCGAGGGGCCGAATGGCCTGCTCCTGCTCCTATTTCTTATGTTCTTATGTCAATCATTGATAAAATCAATTCCTCATGGTGTGAAAGATGTTAAAGTTCTGTCACCAGCCGTCTGTGGGTCCCCAGTCTCTCCATCTCCGACTGGTGTCCGTGGCCTCCTCCACTGCATCTGTCAGCTGGGCTACTTGTTGTGGACCCTCCTTCACCCCTCATCCTCTCCCGTGCATTTTGCACTCTCTTCTCCTGCAAGGGGAGAAAGAACAGACCTGTGAGAGAGGGTGACGGGGTCACCGATGGGTACATTGCTTTGTGTGAGGCTGACAATGGAACAGATCATCAGAGGGTGACTATCAGACAAATTCATCACATTGCATCAGGATTGGGGTGAGTGGGAGTGGTGGGTGAATAAATGGGGAGGTGAGGAAGTGCAGAGAAAGTGAAGGTAAGTTGATGCTGAACCTTAAGTGGGTGTGAGGAGTGATGTGATGGAGTTGGTTTGTCAGGACAGAGTGAGAGAGGAGTGGGGTGGGGGGTGTTGTACAACACAGGATGTGGGTGAATCAGCAAATGTACTCACTTTTCCTGACCTGGTTGGGTCATTGAACACTTCCTGCACTGAACCCAGGACCTGGGCACCGTACTCCTGCTGCTCACCTCCTCCGCCACCTGTGGTCATGCCTTCTTAATGGCAGAACCAGGCTTCTTCCTCCCATCACTGGGATAAATTACCTCCCTCCTGCTTCATAAGAACATGAGAACATAAGAAATAGGAGCAGGGGTAGGCCATTCGGCCCCTCGAGCCTGCTCTGCCATTCAATCAGATCATGGCTGATCTTTGACCTCAACTCCACTTTCCCGCCCGATCCCCATCTCCCTTGATGTCCCCTTGATGCACCCAGCACTACGTCCAGGAAGGCATCAGTAAACCCAGGCAGTGCCTTTGCTCTCCTGGACTCCATTTCTCCTTTCCCCTTCAAAATACATTCTTGGACTGGCCCTTTAAATAGTGGGCTTTAAGTCGCATTATTCGGGTGTGCAGTATTCCGCTGCGCAGTTTGGAGACGCGAAACCCGGGAGCAAAGATCACAATCGAGATACGATCGCAGATTTAAACGTCCTCACTTTACCTTCGGGTTCCTCAAGCACAAATCCACCTGCCCGCTGACTTCCTGCCACCTTGCTAAAATCTCAGATCTTCACTCGAGTAAATCTATGGAGGTGACGATGTTCCCACAACGTTGCTGCTCATGTCCTTTTCAGCCGTCGACGTTTTGAGTCATTGCCGATTAGTCTGTCTAATTTTTGTCCTTATTTTTGTAGCGATTGTTTACAGCAGGTTTGTTCAGTCACTCCAGACAGGGGTGGGGGTTTAGGAGTCAAAAACATAAGTCCCAATTTTAACCTGTGGTGATGAGTGAGCATGGGGCCAGTGGACTGAGTGACAGGCTCGTTCTGACTCACCTCGTGACATCAGTGTCGGCCCGAACTCCAGCGGGAATGACGAGAGGGCGGAGGGCGGGAGCAGAGCGATCGCGGCAGGATGTCGTCATCAGGGACCCATGGGAATGGTTCCCATCAGTCAGGTGAATGAATCATGGGGAGGGACGGAGGGATGGTGTTGGAGAAGGAGAGATGAGGGATTCCCAGGACAGGGACCAAGGTTTCCTCATGGAGATTACTCAAGGGTAGTAATCTCAGGATTACTCCCAGTGCCACGTGCGAGTGAGTATAGGAATAGGAGAATAGACAGGATGAATGTGTGGCTGGAGGGATGGTGCAGGAGGGAGGGATTTAGATTCCTGAGGAGTTGGGACCGATTCTGGGGAAGGTGGGACCTGTACAAGTCGGACGGGTTGCACCTCAACAGATCCGGGACTAATATCCTCGCAGGGGTGTTTGCTACTGCTGTTGGGGAGGGTTTAAACCAGAGTGGCAGGGGGATGGGAACCTGAGCGGGGAGTTAGAAGAGAGTAGTGAGCAGCAAGAGAGGGGAAGACCCAGGGGAAATTTACAATACAAATAGTACAAATAGTTTTTCAAGAACAAGTGAAAGGGAAAAGCGTAGAGCAGCGGAAAGAAAGTGTACTTTAGGCACTACAGATAAAATAAAAACTAGAAGGCGTAAGGCGATTAACCCAGCATCAAAGCTGAAGGTCAGGCTAGGGTGTGTGGCCCAACTAAGAGTTCTATATACAAATGCATGGAGTATAAGGAATAAATTAAATGAACTACAGGTTCAAATTCAAATTGGAGGGTATGACATGATGGCTATTACTGAGACATGGCTGCAGGATGGTCAGGATTGGGAACTAAATATACCAGGTTATAAGGTCTACAGGAGAGATAGGGAAAATGGAAGAGGGGGAGGAGTAGTCTTAATGATTAGAGATGAAATCACTTCAATGATAAAGGAGGATATAACGAGAGGTAAGCAGCCAACAGAGACCTGATGGGTTGAATTGAGAAATAGGAAAGGATCTGAGACTACAGTGGGAATTGTGTATAGGACCCCTGGCAGCAGCTCTGAAGTGCTAGATTGTATAAATGCAGAGATTAGACAAGTGTGTAATAAAGGCATAGTGGTCTTAATGGGGGACTTTAACCTTCACATAGATTGGGAAAAGCAGACTAGCAACTGTCAGAAAGGTAGTGAATTTCTTGAGTGTGTCCGGGATAGTTTTCTACAGCAGTATGTCCTGGAGGCAACAAGAGGGCAAGCCATACTAGATTTAGTAATGAGTAATGAACCAGATTTAGTTAGCAGCTTAACTGTGCATGAACATCTATCCAATAGTGATCATAACATGATCGAGTTCAATGTAATGTTTGAAAGGGAAAAAAGTGAATCAGCTGCTAAGATTCTAGACTTGGGTAAGGCCGACTTCAATGGGATGAGACAGAGACTGTCCACAGTAAACTGGGCAAATCTGTTAATGGGTAAAACGACTGATGATCAGTGGGAAATGTTTAAAGAAACATTTAACGTGATACAGCACGGTTTATACCCCTGAGGGGCAAGAACTCTACTTACCAAAAAAAACAGCCATGGACAACGAAAGAGGTAAGGGACAGTATAAGACATAAGGAAAGGGCATACAAAAAGGTAAAAAATGGCACAGATCCTGGCGAATGGGAAAGATACAAAGATCAACAAAGGGTCACAAAACAAATAGTAAGGGCGACAAAAAGAGAGTATGAAAAGAAACTTGCAAGGGATATCAAAACCCATTACGAAGAACTTTTATAGTTATATTAGGAAAAAGAGGGTGGTCAGGAGCAGTGTTGGCCCCTTAAAAACTGAAAGTGGGGATATTGTAATTGACAATGGGGAAATGGCGGACATGTTGAATAATTACTTTGCGTCAGTATTTACAGTAAAAAAAGAGGATAGCATGCCGGAAATCCCAAGAAAACTAATATTGAATCGGGGACAGGGACTCAATAAAATTAACATAAGTAAAGCAACAGTAATGAAGAAAATAATAACACTGAAGAGTGACAAATCCCCAGGACCAGATGGTTTCCATTCCAGGGTTTTAAAGGAAGTAGGTGAGCACATTGCAGATGCCCTAACTATAATCTTTCAAAGTTCTCTAGATTCAGGAACTGTCCCTCTGGATTGGAAAATTGCACGTCACTCTGCTTTTTAAGAAAGGAGAGAGAGGGAAACCAGGGAATTATAGACCAGTTAGCCTAACATCTGTTGTGGGGAAAATGCTGGAGTCTATAATTAAGGATAGGGTGACTGAACACCTCGAGAATTTTCAGTTAATCAGAGAGAGCCAGCATGGATTTGTGAAAGGTAGGTCATGCCTGACAAACCTGATTGAATTTTTTGAAGAGGTGACTAAAGTAGTGGACAGGGGAATGTCAATGGATGTTATTTATATGGACTTCCAGAAGGCATTTGATAAGGTCCCACATAAGAGATTGTTAGCTAAGATAGAAGCCCATGGAATCGAGGGAAAAGTACAGTCTTGGTTAGGAAGTTGGCTGAGCGAAAGGCGACAGAGAGTAGGGATAATGGGAAGGTACTCACATTGTCAGGATGTGACTAGTGGAGTCCCGCAGGGATCTGTCTTGGGGCCTCAATTATTCACAATATTTATTAACGACTTAGATGAAGGCATAGAAAGTCTCATATCTAAGTTTGCCGGTGACACAAAGATTGGTGGCATTGTAAGCAGTGTAGATGAAAACATAAAATTGCAAAGCGATATTGATAGATTAGGTGAATGGGCAAAATCGTGGCAAATGGAATTCAATGTAGGCAAATGTGAGGTCATCCACTTTGGACCAAAAAAGGATAGAACAGGGTACTTTCTAAATGGTAAAAAGTTAAAAACAGTGGCTGTCCAAAGGGACTTAGGGGTTCAGGTACATAGATCATTGAAGTGTCATGAACAGGTGCAGAAAATAATCCATAAGGCTAATGGAATGCTGGCCTTTATATCCAGAGGACTAAAGTACAAGGGGGCAGAAGTTATGCTACAGCTATACAAAACCCTGGTTAGACCACACCTGGAGTACTGTGAGCAGTTCTGGGCACCGCACCTTCGGAAGGACATATTGGCCTTCGATCACTCTCCCGATCACACCCTGTCCCATTTAACACACACTATAACCCCTCGATCCCTCTCCCGATCACACCCTGTCCCATTTAACACACACTATAACCCCTCGATCCCTCTCCCGATCACACCCTGTCCCATTTAACACACACTATAACCCCTCGATCACTCTCCCGATCACACCCTGTCCCATTTAACACACAATATAACCCCTCGATCACTCTCCCGATCACACACTGTCCCATTTAACACACTCGATAACCCCTCGCTCTGTCTTCGGAACAGGCTTCAGTGGCTGAATGTCCTACCCATGTTCCTATGACCTGGGTTGGAGTACAAGAATAAAGAAGTCTTACTACAATTGTACAGAGCTTTGGTGAGACTACGCCTGGAGTGCTGTGTACAGTTTTGGTCTCCTTATCTGGGGAAGGTTATACTTGTCATTAGAGGCGGTGCAATGAAGGTTCACTAGATTAATTCCTGGGATGAGAGGGTTGTCCTATGAGGAGAGATTGAGTAGAATGGGCCTATACTGTCTGGAGTTTAGGGGAATGAGGGGTGATCTCATTGAAACATATAAAATTCTTAGAGGGCTTGACAGGGTAGATGCTGAGAGGCTGTTTCCCCTGGCTGGAGAATCTAGAACTAGGGGGCATAGTCTCAGGATAAGGGGTCGGCCATTTAAGACTGAGATGAGGAGGAATTTCTTCACTTAGAGGGTTGTGAATCTTTGGAATTCTTTACCCCAGAGGGCTGTGGATGCTGAGTCATTGAGTGTTTTCAAGACTGACATCGATAAATTTTTGGACTCAAAGGGAATCAAGGGATTTGGAGTCGGGCAGGAAAGTGGAGTTGAGGTCGAAGATCAGCCATGATCTGATTGAATGGTGGAGCAGGCTTGAGGGGCTGAATGGCCTACTCCTGCTCCTATTTCTTATGTTCAGCATTTGCCTGTTAATATTGGAAACTAATTTCTAGCCTCTAAACACCTTGAATGTGGTTGCATTCCCCCTCATTATTTACCCTGCATCCTATTTGGTTTCATTAAGAACCCTGGAGATATTGTTTTTGAATTTTTGTAAATCAGTAATATTAAAGATTACAATGAAGGATGGTAAAAACAGAGGCTTTGTGAAATGACAGAATTTAGCCCAAGAACTGAGAGCGAAACTGTTTCAACACTTTCAGCCACTCTGCAGAAAAGTCAAATCAAGAACTGTCAGGAAATGAAAGTGGGAAGAAGAAAGAGGGAAGAGAAACACAGAAAGTGAACCAGATCGGGCGATCGAGAATGAAAGACTGGAATTAAAACAAGATGGGACAGAATTATAGAATTGTATAAACAGAATCTAACTGCATGACAACAAAGTGAAATAATTAATTGAACTCGACTTGGGATTTGAAGTGAAATCATAAATTATTAACAACAAGAAAAATCCAAATCGTTAAAGATGAAAAGAGGCTGCACGGCAGGAGCAGAGGGAGACGGAGAGAGAAGAGTTTGGGCAGCATTTCCACCACACTGACATAAAACAGAATTAAGAAACACCACAAAAGCTGACAGGATCTGAAGAATCAGGAGGCACCAGCACATTATATATTCCTTCACATTTACAGACAGAAAAATATTCTTTCCACCTTGTTGATAGAATTTACCCAATTCTATCAGAATCTTAATCTAACGGTACAGTCCTGGGGCGACTGTTCGATCCGAACACTGATCGCTGCACTTTGATTATTCAAATTATCATCCAGGAAGTGTGCAACTGGCTTCCTTCAGGCACCAACCTTGAGAGTAAGAATTGGTGTCCCCGAAATCGAGCAAAAGCTGCGACTGACAATCCCACCAAATGGAAGCTGAGATACGACCACAGATATGAATGTGGAGAGCCTGACATAATGCCCCATTCGGCCCATCGCTTCTGTACCGTGTTAATCTCCACGAATCAACCGGTCGAATTGCATTCTGCTGGTTGCTCACCATAACATTTAACAGCCCGAACTCCCCCCACACTGATACTCCCAAACTCCCCCACCCTGATACTCCCAAACTCCCCCACACTGATACTCCCAAACTCCCCCACACTGATACTCCCAAACTCCCCCACCCTGATACTCCCAAACTCCCCCACACTGATACTCCCAAACTCCCCCACCCTGATACTCCCAAACTCCCCCACACTGATACTCCCAAACTCCCCCACCCTGATACTCCCAAACTCCCCCACCCTGATACTCCCAAACTCCCCCACCCTGATACTCCCAAACTCCCCCACACTGATACTCCCAAACTCCCCCACCCTGATACTCCCAAACTCCCCCACACTGATACTCCCAAACTCCCCCACCCTGATACTCCCAAACTCCCCCACCCTGATACTCCCAAACTCCCCCACACTGATACTCCCAAACTCCCCCACACTGATACTCCCAAACTCCCCCACCCTGATACTCCCACACTCCCCCACACTGATACTCCCACACTCCCCCACACTGATACTCCCAAACTCCCCCACACTGATACTCCCAGACACCCCCACACTGATACTCCCAAACTCCCCCACACTGATACTCTCAAACTCCCCCACACTGATACTCCCACACTCCCCCACACTGATACTCCCACACTCCCCCACACTGACACTCCCCCACACTGATACTCCCGAACTCCCCCCATACTGATACTCCCGAACTCCCCCCACACTGATACTCCCAAACTCCACCACACTGGTACTCCCACACTCCCCCACACTGATACTCCCAAACTCCCCCACACTGATACTCTCAAACTCCCCCACACTGATACTCCCACACTCCCCCACACTGATACTCCCACACTCCCCCACACTGATACTCCCACACTCCCCCACACTGACACTCCCCCACACTGATACTCCCGAACTCCCCCCATACTGATACTCCCGAACTCCCCCCACACTGATACTCCCAAACTCCACCACACTGGTACTCCCACACTCCCCCACACTGATACTCCCAAACTCCCCCACACTGATACTCCCACACTCTCCCACCCTGATACTCCCAAACTCCCCCACACTGATACTCCCACACTCTCCCACCCTGATACTCCCAAACTCCCCCACACTGATACTCCCAAACTCCCCCACACTGATACTCCCACACTCTCCCACACTGATATTCCCACACTCCCCCCACACTGATACTCCCAAAGTCCCCCACACTGATACTCCCAAACTCCCCCACACTGATACTCCCACACTCTCCCACCCTGATACTCCCACACTCCCCCCACACTGATACTCCCAAACTCCCCCCACACTGATACTCCCAAACTCCCCCACACTGATACTCCCACACTGATGCTCCCACACTCCCCCACACTGATACTCCCAAACTCTCCCACCCTGATACTCCTACACTCCCCCCACACTGATACTCCCACACTCCCCCCACACTGATACTCCCACACTCCCCCCACACTGATACTCCCACACTCTCCCACACTGATACTCCCACACTCCCCCACACTGATACTCCCACGCTCCCCCAACACTGATACTCCCACACTCCCCCACACTGATACTCCGACACTCTCCCACCCTGATACTCCCAAACTCCCCCACACTGATACTCCCACACTTCCCCCACACTGATACTCCCACACTCTCCCACCCTGATACTCCCACACTCCCCCACACTGATACTCCGACACTCTCCCACCCTGATACTCCTACACTCCCCCCACACTGATACTCCCATACTCCCCCACACTGATACTCCCACACTCTCCCACCCTGATACTCCCACACTCCCCCCACACTGATACTCCCACACTCCACCACACTGATACTCCCACACTCCCCCCACACTGATACTCCCACACTCCCCCACACTGATACTCTGACACTCTCCCACCCTGATACTCCTACACTCCCCCCACACTGATACTCCCATACTCCCCCACACTGATACTCCCACACTCTCCCACCCTGATACTCCCACACTCCCCCCACACTGATACTCCCACACTCCCCCACACTGATACTCCCACACTCCCCCACACTGATACTCCGACACTCTCCCACCCTGATACTCTCACACTCTCCCACACTGATACTCCCAAACTCCCCCCACACTGATACTCCCACACTCCCCCACACTGATACTCTGACACTCTCCCACCCTGATACTCCTACACTCCCCCCACACTGATATTCCCACACTCCCCCCACACTGATACTCCCAAACTCCCCCACACTGATACTCTCAAACTCCCCCACACTGATACTCCCACACTCTCCCACCCTGATACTCCCAAACTCCCCCCACACTGATACTCCCAAACTCCCCCACACTGATACTCCCACACTCTCCCACCCTGATACTCCCAAACTCCCCCACACTGATACTCCCACACTGATACTCCCACACTCCCCCACACTGATTCTCCGACACTCTCCCACCCTGATACTCCTACACTCCCCTCACACTGATACTCCCACACTCCCCCCACACTGATACTCCCACACTCCCCCCACACTGATACTCCCACACTCTCCCACACTGATACTCCCACACTCCCCCACACTGATACTCCCACGCTCCCCCAACACTGATACTCCCACACTCCCCCACACTGATACTCCGACACTCTCCCACCCTGACACTCCCAAACTCCCCCACAATGATACTCCCACACTCCCCCCACACTGATACTCCCACACTCCCCCACACTGATACTCCGACACTCTCGCACCCTGATACTCCTACACTCCCCCCACACTGATACTCCCATACTCCCCCACACTGATACTCCCACACTCCCCCACACTGATACTCCCACACTCCCCCACACTGATACTCCGACACTCTCCCACCCTGATACTCCTACACTCCCCCCACACTGATACTCCCATACTCCCCCACACTGATACTCCCACACTCCCCCCACACTGATACTCCCACACTCCCCCACACTGATACTCCCACACTCCCCCACACTGATACTCCCACACTCCCCCCACACTGATACTCTCACACTCTCCCACACTGATACTCCCAAACTCCCCCACACTGATACTCCCACACTCCCCCCACACTGATACTCCCATACTCCCCCACACTGATACTCCCACACTCCCCCCACACTGATACTCCCACACTCCCCCCACACTGATACTCCCAATCTCCCCCACACTGATACTCCCACACTCCCCCACACTGATACTCCCACACTCCCCCACACTGATACTCCCACACTCCCCCCACACTGATACTCCCAAACTCCCCCACACTGATACTCCCACACTCCCCCACACTGATACTCCCACACTCCCCCACACTGATACTCCCACACTCCCCCACACTGATACTCCCACACTCCCCCACACTGATACTCCCACAGTCCCCCCACACTGATACTCCCACACTCCCCCACACTGATACTCCCACACTCCCCCACACTGATACTCACACACTCCCCCACACTGATACTCCCACACTCCCCCACACTGATACTCACACACTCCCCCACACTGATACTCCCACACTCCCCCCACACTGATACTCCCCCACTCCCCCACACTGATACTCCCACACTCCCCCACACTGATACTCCCACACTCCCCCACACTGACACTCCCCCACACTGATACTCCCGAACTCCCCCCATACTGATACTCCCAAACTCCACCACACTGGTACTCCCACACTCCCCCACACTGATACTCCCAAACTCCCCCACACTGATACTCCCACACTCTCCCACCCTGATACTCCCAAACTCCCCCACACTGATACTCCCACACTCTCCCACCCTGATACTCCCAAACTCCCCCACACTGATACTCCCAAACTCCCCCACACTGATACTCCCACACTCTCCCACCCTGATACTCCCACACTCCCCCCACACTGATACTCCCACACTCCCCCACACTGATACTCTGACACTCTCCCACCCTGATACTCCTACACTCCCCCCACACTGATATTCCCACACTCCCCCCACACTGATACTCCCAAACTCCCCCACACTGATACTCCCAAACTCCCCCACACTGATACTCCCACACTCTCCCACCCTGATACTCCCACACTCCCCCCACACTGATACTCCCAAACTCCCCCCACACTGATACTCCCAAACTCCCCCACACTGATACTCCCACACTCTCCCACCCTGATACTCCCAAACTCCCCCACACTGATACTCCCACACTGATACTCCCACACTCCCCCACACTGATTCTCTGACACTCTCCCACCCTGATACTCCCACACTCCCCCCACACTGATACTCCCACACTCCCCCCACACTGATACTCCCACACTCTCCCACACTGATACTCCCACACTCCCCCACACTGATACTCCCACGCTCCCCCAACACTGATACTCCCACACTCCACCACACTGATACTCCGACACTCTCCCACCCTGATACTCCCAAACTCCCCCACACTGATACTCCCACACTCCCCCCACACTGATACTCCCACACTCTCCCACCCTGATACTCCCACACTCCCCCACACTGATACTCCGACACTCTCCCACCCTGATACTCCTACACTCCCCCCACACTGATACTCCCATACTCCCCCACACTGATACTCCCACACTCCCCCCACACTGATACTCCCACACTCCCCCACACTGATACTCCCACACTCCCCCACACTGATACTCCCACACTCCCCCACACTGATACTCCGACACTCTCCCACCCTGATACTCTCACACTCTCCCACACTGATACTCCCAAACTCCCCCCACACTGATACTCCCATACTCCCCCACACTGATACTCCCACACTCCCCCCACACTGATACTCCCACACTCCCCCCACACTGATACTCCCAATCTCCCCCACACTGATACTCCCACACTCCCCCACACTGATACTCCCACACTCCCCCACACTGATACTCCCACCCTTCCCCTGCCCCATGCTTCTATTCCTTTTGCCCTGACCCTCTTGCACACCCCGCATATGACTTCTTTATTGTGGTGCAAAGTACAGTAGACTCTGGGGGTGGGGTGTCGTTGTGAGGTACTTGGGGCTGGAGTGGTCCATGTGTTGGGGGGAGGGCAGGCAGGGGTTGGAGAGAATTTTGCTCAGATTCACAACTTTTATTTACTGGAAGTACTCGCCTATAATTTGCTCCTCTTTTCTCTGGCTGGAGGCAGATGTCACCCACCAATCTCTCTCTCCCCCCCAACACCATCCCCACCTCCACCTCCACCTTCACCTCCTTCTTCGTCTCCTCCTCCCCCATCTCCATCTCCACCCTCCTCTCCATCTCCACCTCCAATACCACCCCCTTCTCCATCCCCACCTCCACCCCGTCTTCATCCCCATCTCCACCCCGATCTCCATCTCCACCCTCATCTCCATCTCCACCCTCCTCTCCATCTCCACCTCCAATACCATCCCCTTCTCCATCCCCACCTCCACCCCGTCTTCATCCCCATCTCCACCCCGATCTCCATCTCCACCCTCATCTCCATCTCCACCTCCACTACCACCCCCTTCTCCATCCCCATCTCCACCCCGATCTCCATCTCCACCCTCATCTCCATCTCCACCTCCAATACCATCCCCTTCTCCATCCCCATCTCCATCCCATCTCCATCCCCATCTCCACCCCGATCTCCATCTCCACCCCCGCCCCCACATTCATCTCCACCTCCACCAGCATCAACGTTATGTTCTCTTTCAGCTTCAGGTAGTGTTAACCCTTTCCGCATCGCGACATTATGTCGTGTGCAGCCAGCTCCAGTGATTCTGGAGACTCTCACTGGGCTGTACTGCAGACTGATCAAAGCACCTAAAATGGGACCACAGAATGCCAATGCTCTGCTCTTTCACACTTCTTGTAGTCCCACGGACCTCTTATATTTATTCTCCTGCCGTCTCCACAGAAGCTTTACTGGATTCATAAGCTGTGACTGCAGGGGGTATCCCTGGTCACCAAACGACCATCTCAATACAGGGTTCTGACTCATCAAGATTGTTAAATGATAAAAGCATTGAGGACCAATGTCCTCGGGGGGAGGTTCGCTAGTGCTGTGGGGGAGGGTTTAAAATAATTTGGCAGGGGGATGGGCACCAGGATGCAGCATTGGAAAGGGGAAACAAGGGGCACAAAGGATCAGGGGAGAAAGATAGCACTAGAGCAAGTAATAGTACAGTATTAGATGGGATCAGACTAAGAGAGAGTACAAGAAAGTCCAAGATTGGTTAGCAGTGCCGGTGTGTAAATGCAGGAAGCCTGGTAAACAAGGTCGGTGAGCTGTAGGCGCAAATAGACACATGGGAATATGATGTCGTGGCGATAACAGAGACCTGGCTCAAAAAAGGGCAGGATTGGGTACTAAATACTCCTGGATACAAGGTGTTCAGGAAAGATAGGGAAGGAAAGAAAGGAGGGGTGGGGGTGGTGGCAGTATTGATTAAGGAGAATATTACAGTGCTGGAGAGAGAGGATATCCTGGAGGGGTCAAGGATGGAATCGATTTGGTTAGAATTAAGAAATAAAAGAGGTGTCATTACAATAGCAGCTCAAAACTGGGCATCCATGAGGCACTGTGGGCCATCAGCAGCAGCAGAATTGTATTCCAGCACAATCTGTAACCTCATGGCCCGGCATATTCCTCACTCTACCATTACCAACAAGCCAGGGGATCAACCCTGGTTCAATGAGGAGTGTAGAAGAGCATGCCAGGAGCAGCACCAGGCGTACCTAAAAATGAGGTGCCAACCTGGTGAAGCTACAACTCAGGACTACATGCATGCTAAACAGCGGAAGCAACATGCTATAGACAGAGCTAAGCGATTCCACAACCAACGGATCAGATCAAAGCTCTGCAATCCTGCCACATCCAGTCGTGAATGGTGATGGACAATTGAACAACTAACGGGAGGAGGAGGCTCAGTAAACATCCCCATCCTCAATAATGGCTGAGTCCAGCATGTGAGTGCAAAAGACAAGGCTGAAGCGTTTGCAACCATCTTCAGCCAGAAGTGCCGAGTGGATGATCCATCTCGGCCTCCTCCCGATATCCCCACCATCACAGAAGCCAGTCTTCAGCCAATTCGATTCACTCCATGTGATATCAAGAAACGGCTGAGTGCACTGGATACAGCAAGGGCTATGGGCCCCGACAACATCCCAGCTGTAGTGCTGAAGACTTGTGCTCCAGAACTAGCCGCGCCTCTAGCCAAGCTGTTCCAGTACAGCTACAACACTGGCATCTACCCGACAATGTGGAAAATTGCCCAGGTATGTCCTGTCCACAAAAAGCAGGACAAATCCAATCCGGCCAATTACCGCCCCATCGGTCTACTCTCAATCATCAGCAAAGTGATGGAAGGTATCGTCGACAGTGCTATCAAGCGGCACTTACTCACCAATAACCTGCTCACCGATGCTCAGTTTGGGTTCTGCCAGGATCACTCGGCTCCAGACCTCATTACAGCCTTGGTCCAAACATGGACAAAAGAGCTGTGTTCCATAGGTGAGGTGAGAGTGACTGCCCTTGACATCAAGGCAGCATTTGACCGAGTGTAGCACCAAGGAGCCCGAGTAAAATTGAAGTCAATGGGAATCAGAGGGAAAACTCTCCAGTGGCTGGAGTCATACCTAGCACAAAGGAAGATGGTAGTGGTTGTTGGAGGCCAATCATCTCAGCCCCAGGACATTGCTTCTGGAGTTCCTCAGGGCAGTGTCCTAGGCCCAACCATCTTCAGCTGCTTCATCAATGAACTTCCCTCCATCATAAGGTCAGAAATGGGGATGTTCGCTGATGATTGCACAGTGTTCAGTTCCATTCGCAACCCCTCAGATAATGAAGCAGTCCGTGCCCGCATGCAGCAAGACCTGGACAACATCCAGGCTTGGGCTGATAAGTGGCAAGTAACATTCGCACCAGACAAGTGCCAGGCAATGACCATCTCCAACAAGAGAGAGTCTAACCACCTCCCCTTGACATTCAACGGCATTACCATCGCCAAATCCCCCACCATCAACATCCTGGGGGTCACCATTGACCAGAAACTTAACTGGACCAGCCATATAAATACTGTGGCTACAAGAGCAGGTCAGAGGCTGGGTATTCTGCGGCGAGTGACTCACCTCCTGACTCCCCACAGCCTTTCCACCATCTACAAGGCACAAGTCAGGAGTGTGATGGAATACTCTCCGCTTGCCTGGATGAGTACAGCTCCAACAACACTCAAGAACCTTGACACCATCCAGGACAAAGCAGCCCGCTTGAATGGCACCTCATCCACCACCCTAAACATTCACTCCCTTCACCACTGACGCACAGTGGCTGCAGTGTGTACCATCCACAGGATGCACTGCAGCAACTCGCCAAGGCTTCTTCGACAGCACCTCCCAAACCCGCGACCTCTACCACCTAGAAGGACAAGGGCAGCAGGCACATGGGAACAACACCACCTGCACGTTCCCCTCCAAGTCACACACCATCCCGACTTGGAAATATATCGCCGTTCCTTCATCGTCGCTGGGTCAAAATCCTGGAACTCCCTTCCTAACAGCACTGTGGGAGAACCGTCACCACACGGACTGCAGCGGTTCAAGAAGGCGGCTCACCACCATCTTCTCAAGGGCAATTAGGGATGGGCAATAAATGCCGGCCTCGCCAGCGACGCCCACATCCCATGAACGAATAAAAAAAACACTACTGGGTGTATTCTATTGGCCACTAACCAGTGGGAATGATATGGAGGAGCAAATTTGCAGAGAAATTACTGAGAGGTATCAAAGCCATAGAATAGTGATAACTGGGGGACTTCAGCTATCCTAATATAGACTGGGATAACAATAATAATATAACGGGCAAAGAGGGGGAGGAATTTTTGAAGTGTGTTCAGGAGAACTTTCTTTACCAGTACATTTCCAGCCCAATGAGGAAGGAGGCATTGCTGGAATTCGTTCTAGGGAATGAGGTGGGCCAAATGGAGCAAGTGTCAGTGGGGGAGCATTTAGAGAACAACGATTATAGTATCATAAGGTTTAGAATAGCTATGGAAAAGGACACAGACCACTCTAAAGTAAAAATACTCAATTGGAGGAGGGCCAATTTCAATAGGATAAGAACTGGCCCGGGTAAATTGGAATCAAAGATTGGCAGGAAAAACTGTAATCGAACAATGGGCGGCCTTTAAGGAGGAGATGGTTCGGGTACAGTCTAGGGACATTCCCACGAGGGAAAAAGGTAGGGCAACTAAAGCCAGAGCTCCCTGGATGACAAAAGAGATAGAGAGTAAGATGAAACGTAAAAAAGGGAGGGTATGACAGATGTCAGGTTGATAATACAAGTGAGAACCAGGCCGAATATAGAAAGTTCAGAGGGGAAGTGAAAAAGGAAATAAGAGGGGCAAAGAGAGAGTATGAGAATAGACTGGTGGCCAACATAAAAGGGAATCCAAAAGTCTTCTGCAGGCATGTGAACAGTAAACGGGTAGTAAGAGGAGGGGTGAGGCTGATTAGGGACCAAAAAGGAGATCTATTCATGGAGGCAGAGGGCATGGCCGAGGTACTAAATGAGTACTTTGCATCGGTCTTTACCAATGAAGAAGATGCTGCCAGAGTCTCAGTAAAGGAAGATATAGTTGAGATACCGGATGGACTAAAAATTGATAAAGAGGAGGTACGAGAAAGACTGGCTGTACTTAAAGTAGATAAGTCACCCGGTCCGGATGGGATGCATCCCAGGTTGCTGAGGGAAGTAAGGGTGGAAATTGCGGAGGTACTGGCCATAATCTTCCAAACATCCTTAGATACGGGGGTGGTGCCAGAGGACTGGAGAATTGCAAATGTTACACCCTTGTTCAAAAAAGGGTGTAAGGATAAACCCAGCAACGACAGGCCAGTCAGTTTAACCTCTGTCGGGGGGAAACTTTTAGAAATGATAATCCGGGACAGAATTAACAGTCACTTGGACGAGTGTGGATTGATTAGGGAAAGCCAGCACGGATTTGTTAAAGGCAAATCGTGTTTAACTAACCTGATAGAGTTTTTTGATGAGGTAACAGAGAGGGTAGATGAGGGCAATGTAGCTGATGTTGTGTATATGGACTTTCAGAAGACGTTTGATAAAGTGCCGCATGGTGGGCTTATCGTCAAGATTGAAGCCCATGGAATAAAAGGAGTAGTAACAATATGGATACAGAATTGGCTGATGGACAGGAAACAGAGAGTAATGGTGAACGGTTGTTTTTCGGACTGGAGGGAGGTATACATTGGTGTTCCCCAGGGGTCAGTGCTGGGACCACTGCTTTTCTTGATATATATTAATGACTTGGACTTGGGAGTACAGGGCACAATTTCAAAATTTGCAGATGACACAAACTTGGAAGTGTAGTGAACAGTGAGGAGGATAGTGATAGACTTCAATAGGATATAGACAGGCTGGTGGAATGGGCGGACACGTGACAGATGACATTTAACGCAGAAAAATGCGAAGATATACATTTTGGTAGGAAGAATGAGGAGAGGCAATATAAACTGGAGAGCACAATTCTAAAAGGGATACAGGAACAGAGAGATCTGGGGGTATATGTGCACAAATCATTGAAGGTGGCAGGGCAGGTTGAGAAAACGGTTAAAAAAGCATACGGGATCCTGGGCTTTATAAATAGAGGCATAGAGTACAAAAGCAAGGAAGTCATGATGAACCCTTATAAAACACTGGTTCGATCACAACTGGAGTATTGTGTCCAGTTCTGGGCACCGCACTTTAGAAAAGATGTGAAGTCATTAGAGAGGGTGCAGAAGAGATTTACGAGAATGATTCCAGGGATGAGGGACTTCAGTTACGAGGATAGACTGGAGAAGCTGGGATTGTTCTCCTTGGAACAGAGACGGTTGTGAGGAGATTTGATCGAGGTATTCAAAATCATGAAGGGTCCAGACAGAGTAGATAGAGAGAAACTGTTCCCATTGGCGGAAGGGTCAAGAACCAGAGGACATAGATTTAAGGTGATTGGCAAAAGAACCAAAGATGACATGAGGAAAAACTTTTTTACACAGCGAGTGGTTAAGATCTGGAATGCACTGCCCGAGGGGGTGGTGGAGGCAGATTCAATCATGGCCTTCAAAAGGGAAGTGGATAAGTACTTGAAAGATAAAAATTTGCAGGGCTGCGAGGAAAGGGCGGGGGAGTGGGACTAGCTGGATTGCTCTTGCACAGAGCCGGCACAGACTCGATGGGCTGAATGGCCTCCTTCCGTGCTGTAACCTTTCTATGATTCTATGATTCTATGACAGCTCCCTGGATAGTGGGCATTAATGTGCAGGATCAGGTGATTGGCGTCATAGTTTAGCTGGATGTTTGTTGAATGAAACCTTTCTCTGTTGATGAAATGTAAGGTATTGTTTTTTGGGACATTCGATGCCACGTGTGTCCTGTCAGTTGCTTCTGTGAGGAACGTGCCAATGTATAGAATTGGATTGTTCGTTCTCGTTGATTTGCAGGAAATAAACTGTGAGGCCCACCCGAACGCAGCATCAGTGATTTTGTTGACACAATGATGTGCTGCTGCTTGACCTACATGACTAAGGTAACCCGAGGCTGCCTGGAAGGAACAGGTGGTGATGAAATTCGAGTCACTGGTGTCTTTGACTGGTGCAGACAGTGCCGATCATAGAATCATAGAATCATAGAAAATTTACGGCACAGAAGGAGGCCATTCAGCCCATCGTGTCCGCGCCGGCTGAGAAATGAGCCACCCAGCCTAATCCCACTTTCCCGCATTTGGTCCGTGGCCCTGCAGGTCACGGCTCTTCAGGTGCACATCCAGGTACTTTTTAAATGAGTTGAGGGTTTCTGCCTCTCCCACCCTCTCAGGCAGTGAGTTCCAGACCCCCACCACCCTCTGGGTGAAAAAATTTCTCCTCAGATCCCCTCTAATCCTTCTACCAATCACTTTAAATCCATGCCCCCTGGTTATTGACCCCTCCGCTAAGGGAAATAGGTCCTCCCTATCCACTCTATCTGGGCCCCTCATAATTTTATACACCTCAATCAAATCACCACTCAGCCTCCTCTGTTCCAAGGAAAACAACCCCAGCCTATCCAATCTTTTCTCATAGCTAAAATTCTCCAGTCCTGGCAACATCCTCGTAAATCTCCTCTGCACCCTCTCTAGTGCAGTCACATCCTTCCTGTAATGTGGTGACCAGAACTGTACACAGTACTCAAAATATGGCCTAACCAATGTTTTATACAGTTCCAGAAAAACATCCCTGCTTTTATATTCTATGCCTCGGCTAATAAACGAAAGTATTCCATATGCCTTCTTAACCACCTTATCTACCTGTCCTGCTACCTTCAGGGATCTGTGGATCTCCTGATGGAAGTGGGCTGTGGGTCTTTTGCCAACAGCCGGTTCATCTGGAGTACATCATCCATTTCTGAGCACCGCACCTCGGGAAGGATATATTGGCCTTGGAGGGGGTGCAGCGCAGGTTCACCAGAACGATACCGGGGCTAAAAGGGTTAAATTATGAGGACAGGTTGCATGGACTAGTCTTGTATTCCCTGGAATATAGAAGATTAAGGGGTGATCTAATTGAGGTGTTTAAGATGATTAAAGGATTTTTTTGGGGTCGATGGAGAGAAACTATTTCCTCTGGTGGGGGGAGTCCAGAACAAGGGGGCAGAACCTTAAAATTAGAGCCGGGCCGTTCAGGGGTGATGTCAGGAAGCATTTCTTCACACAAAGGGGAGTGAAAGGCTCATGTTCCAAAACACTTTGACACTGTGTGTAGCTGGGGATTGGTCATTGCTCATGTACAATCCATGACACGAATCTACTTATTACTTTCACTTTTTACACTGAAATGTTTTTGATCGATTTGTAATGAAGTAATGTTCGCAATTACCAAAGTGCAAAGCTTGTCTCAGTCACCGTTGAAAGTTAGATTAAAAACAGAAAATGCTGGATTTAAACCGAATCTGTGAAGAGGAGACACAGGTTCCAGGTTCAGGCGCGACCCCTTCACATGAGCTGAGGATTTCCCTATTTCCATTTTATTCTTTTTCTCTCTCTGCTGGGGAATGTCGACTTTCTGAGGGGAATCATTAATGCTGAGGTCAGAATATAGTTAGTGAATTTCAATTACTTTTCAGAGAATCCAGCTTTTGTGATTGAAGTCAGGGAGTTTTATCCTTCAGAGCTGGGAGGCCTGGCAAACTGTTCAGAGAATCACTGCACTGATTGCCGCTCACTGGCACCGATGCTGCATTATGACTTGCTCCTGAAATGATTGAGCAAATGAGATCTACAAATATGACACGTTTCCTTTTTATTGTATCTTTACGCACGCAAGAAAATAATTTTCTTTAGATCTTGACAAGTGCACAAAACAACAGCCGGCAGTGATCAGAAAAGCAGAGTGCGGAATGAATAGAACCATTTGTTGTGAAAGGGATTGAATGAATGGCTTTAATTGGAAGTGTGGGATGTGTGCTGTGGAGACAGGGCCTCCTCTGAACATTGGCTGTCTTGTCCTTGTTAATAAATGTCAAAAACACTCGCCTCTGTCCCAAAAAAAATGTATTTATAATGAGTGCTATTCAGTGAATGTCATGAATTTGTTGATAAATCGAAAATGTTGGAGCATGAGTGACTTGTTAATCCAATCAGACTGTTGAGGCTTGCAGTGAGTTGGAGATAGGATCAGACTGCGGTAAGTTGGTGAAGGGTCTTGTGATTTCAGTATTTTGGCACCTCTCAGACAGAGCTCTGTACACATCAGGAGATCCTGGAGTTGTATTTCTGTGTAAAACACCTGGCCTCAGTCCTGGGATTGCTCTCCCTTCCATTTTTCAATCCCACAGCTCCCCGCAGCCACAGTGTTGTACTCACTCATCCGAGCAATTCTCCGGGAATGGGAAGCTTGAATGATTAAAACGGGAATGCGAGATCCCCAATAATCTGTATTTTCTTTTTTATTTGTTTTGTCGAAGACAAGTATTGTTTTTAGTTTTCTATTAACGTGTAACCTCACTGTTAATAAAAATCTGGTCTCAGTAAAAGTGACCATGAAGCTGTCGGATTGTCAGAAAAACCCAACTGGTTCACTCACGTCCTTACCCGGTCTGGGCCTATAGGTGACTCCAGTCTCATACCAACATGGTTGACTTTTAACTGCCCTCTAAAATAGCCTAGCGAGCCCTTCAGTTTGTATCAAACCCACTGCCAGTGATTCAAGAAGAAGGCCCAGCACCACCTTCTCAGGGCAACTGGGGATGGGCAATAAATGCCGGCCTTGCCAGCGACGCCCACATCCCGAGAATGAATCCTTTACTATTGTTTTTGGGCTCCAGATCTGGATCATCTGAATTTTGGAAAGTTTAACATATTTATATTTAGGAATTAACCAACAAAAGGAAGTCTCCATGGAAACACTTTTGATGTCACTACCTATAGCTGTGAAAGCAATTCACAAACCATAATAACCAGTACCATTCACTGCGCATAGCAACCAGAGCCATTTGCTACCCGTAGCAACCACAGCCATTCACTGCCCATAGCAACTAGAGCCATAAATTACCCATAATAACAGAGGATATAGCAGCATTGGAGAAGGTGCAAAAAAGATTCACAAGGATGATACCAGAACTGAGAGGATGTCCTTATCAGGAAAGGCTGAACAGGCTGGGGCTCTTTTCTCTGGGAAAGAGAAGGCCGGATAACAGGGTCAGGTATAGTGACCATTGCACACAAGGTTTTCAATCCCTGTTGTTCAAATAGATTTTGGTCAAAAGTACCAGGGATATGAGGTTTCTGTTCAGCTGCCTCTGCCACTCACCTCCCTTCCCCTAGCCCACCAAGCCAAATTTCCCCGAAGGTTCCCCTCTGCCCTAGCCCTGAACTCACATCTTTCTCTAGTTTCTCTCCTATCTCCCATACGCCCTCTCCAAGCTCAACTTGTCCATGAGACCCACCTCCTGTTCCCTTGATCATATTCCCACCAACTGACCACCCAACTTCCCTTACTGGTCCCCATGTTAGCTGATATTGTGAACGGTTCCTTCTCCTCAGGTACTGTCCCCCTCCCCTTCAGATCTGCCGTCATCACCCCCCCGCCTCGAAAAAAACCCTGTCTTTGTAATCTACCACCCCCATCTCCAACTTCTCTTTCCTCTCCAAAGTCCCTCCCAAATCTGTGCCCATCCTTCCCACAACTCCATGTTTGAATCCCTCCAATCAGGTTTCAGCCCCTGCCACAGTACTAGAATAACCCTTATCAAAGTCACAAATTACATCCTCTGTGACTGTGACCGAGGTAAACTCTCCCTCCTCATCCTTCTCCACCTGTCTGCAGCCTTTGACACATTGACCACACCCTCCTCCTCCAACACCTCTCCTCTGTCGTCCAGCTGGGTGGACTGCACTCGCCTGGTTCCATTCTTATCTATCCAGTTATAGCCAGAGAATCTCCTGCAATGGTTTCTCTTCCCGCTCCTGCACCGTTACCTCTGGAGTCCCCCGAGGATCTATCCTTGGCCCCTCCTATTTCTCATCTACATCCTGCCCCTCGGCGACATCACCCAAAAACATGATGTCAGATTCCACATGTACGCTGATGACACCCAGCTCGACCTCACCACCACCTCTCTCGACCCCTCCACTGTCTCTCATTTGTCACACTGCTTGTCCGACATCCAATACTGCATGAGCAGAAATTTTCTCCAACTAAATATTGGGAAGACCGAAGCCATTGTCTTCAGTCCCTGCCACAAACTCCATTCCCTGGCCACCGACTCCATCCGTCTCCCTGGTCACTGTCTGAGGCTGAACCAGACCGTTCACAAACTCAGCGTCCTATTTGACCCTGAGATGAGCTTCTGACCACATATCCGCTCCATCACCAAGATCGCCTACTTCCACCTCCGTAACATCGTCCATCTCCACCCCTGCCTCAACTCAGCTCATCTACTGCTGAAACTCTCTTTTCCATCCATCTGAGAGAGCAGACAGGGCCTTGGTTTAACATCTCATCTGAAAGACAGTAACCTCTGACAGTGCAGCACTCCCTCAGTACTGGGACTGGGAGCGTTAGCCTGGATTTTGTGCTTAAGTCCCTGGAGCAGGAGTTGAACCCACAACCTTCTGACTCAAAGACAAGAGAGCGACCCACTGAGTCACAGCTCTGATAGGTAATCCCTTTCTCATTCATATCTTCAACTTCCCTCTCCGTCTCCCCCAATTCCTGTTTCCCCCAATGCTTTGGCCTATACACTCTCCACCTCTCTGAACCCACGCTGTGTTGATATCGAGATTCATCGCGATGTCTCCAACAATAACTCATCTTATCCCAGGAGCTCAGAGCTCCTCCCCTCCCTCAGCCTCCCCTCCCTCAGCCTCCTCTCCCTCAGCCTCCCCTCCCTCAGCCTCCCCTCACTCAGCCTCCCCTCCCTTAGTCTCCAGGGTTTTAAAACCCAAGGTTGTCACCGTTCTGATAACTAGCCCGTGGGTTACTTCTGCCTCGACTGAAAGCCCTACAGTTGCCACTCTGCCCTTCAATTCTTTCTCAGTTGAAGAGAAGATTCTGGGATGTACAGGAACAAAGTGTTAGGGAATGTGCAGTTCGCGATGTCAGGTGCAATTACATTAAGAGTTGATATTTGGTGAAGTTATAAAGTCAGCGAAGGCCTGATATCCTCAAAATACACTGGAAGGAAAGTAATTGGTTCTGCAGTTGTTGCCATGGCTGTGAGTCCAGGGAAGATTTTAATTGGTTGGTTTGGGTCTGGGGTACGTGTGCTCGTGGTGGGGTTGCTAGGGGACATTTGCTGGCTGAGCTGATGTAGTGGAGCAGCCTCCATTGTAATCATCAGTCAGATGAACCCAGCCTTGTAAAACATCACATCTCCTGAGCTGAACAATTCAGCCCACGGTGTCATGAAATGTTCTTCACTTTAACTGAAACCCATTGCTCCCCATCCCCCGGTTAAATGCTCGTGGTAATATTTTATTGCCACTCTGTTCAATGATTATGGGCCCTGAATTTCCTCGGGCTTTCTGCTGCCGTGCCTCCCTGACCGTCACGGAGGTAAGGAGGGAACCTGGGCCTCGATTTTAACCCACTCCGCACCGCCCGCTGCCTGACTGAAACCGGGGGGGCAGTTAAAATAGAGTGGGGGATTGATCCTCTTCTTTCCTGCCCTGACCCGGCCGACTGTAATTTTAATTTGGAGGCAGCAAAAACGCCCATCCTGAGCCGGCCCAGTGAGGTCCTCTTTAAATATACAGGTGGGGCTCCATAGATGTCACTGGGATCCAGTCTACTATTTTAACTCAAGGCCTGAGCAGGAGGACATCCCCTCCCAAAGGGCAAACCTGCCGGGACTAAGGACCGGGAGTGGGTGCGAGGCCAGGGGCTGAGACGGAGTGGGGCCGGGGCGGAGACAGGGGGTCAGGGGGCCAGGGGCCGGGAGCCAGTGGCCAGATTCAGCTGGGCATGGGAGAGGCCAAAATATCAGTCTGGTTTTCCCGATGATGTCTGGGTTTCAGTTCAGAACTGCCATGGTGCCTTCTCATGGTGCATTATCCTGCTGCCACTCAATGTCTAAACTCACACATGGAGAATGGTCAGTTGGCTGAGGTACTGAGGTTGGTGGCACCTGTGGGGTTGCCAACTCTGGTTGGAGGCATTCCTGGAGGTTTGATCATGTGACATTTTGATCACATGACATCTGAGCATGCGATGTCTGATCACATGACATCTGACCATGTTATTGCAGTTACCGTGTAAAGGTCGGGTCCCTGGAGTCGAATATTTTTATTTGTGGTTTTGTCCCAGCAGCTGTCGTGCAGAAGTTCCGAGAATCAGGAGGCCCGTGACGGGGGGAGAGGGAGTGGGGAATCAGAGGTGGGGGGAGCTCGAAATCGGGGGGAGGGAAGGAGAAACCGAGGGGGTGAAAGAGGAGAATCCGGGGAGGGGAGAAGAGGGGAAACCGAGGGGGGGAGAGGGGGAGCCGAGGGGGGGGGGGAAGAGGGGAATCTGAGGGGGGGGAAGAGGAGAATCCGGGGAGGGGAGAAGAGGGGAAACCGAGGGGGGGGAGAGGGGGAGCCGAGGGGGAGACGAGGGGGGGAAGAGGGGGAGATGAGGGGGGGAAGAGGGGCAGATGAGGGGGGGAAGAGGGGGAGATGAGGGGGGGAAGAGGGGAAGCCGAGGGGGGGGGAAGAGGGGAAGCCGAGGGGGGGGGAAGAGGGGAATCCGAGAGGGGGGGGAGAGGGGAATCCGAGGGCGGGGGGAAGAGGGGAATCCGAGGGGAATCCGAGGGGGGGGGAAAGAGGGGAATCCGAGGGGGGGGGGAAAGAGGGGAATCCGAGGGGGGCAAGAGGGGAAGCCGAGGGGGAGATGAGGGGAAGCCGAGGGGAGGAAAAGGGGAATCTGAGGAACCCCACCCATTTCAGAGACCCCCCCCTTCCAAATGCCGAGATTCCCCGAATGCCGACATCCTTCGTCGGGGGTGCGGGGGTGGAGAACATTGGTCGTATTTTTATAAACGTCGATGACTGTCCGTTCTCTGTAACATACACAGGGTTTCCTCTCCTGAGTCTCTTTGTTTTTGGATGTAATTGTGAACAGTCAGATATGAAATATTTAATTACAGTTACATTAAAAAGCATCAAAGCGGCTAAAAGAATGATCATAAGCGGAAGTGAACCTGTCAGTGTGGTCTGATAGAGTCAGGAATTAATCACCAAGTCTCCATTCC